>NC_092639.1:3407783-3495283 GCF_039555335.1 Amphiura filiformis | reverse complement strand
AGTAGTTTATAGCCAAATTTGTTTCCTGTAGGTGGCTTAATAAAAATTCCTTTAAAAAAGGAATGGGCGCCCAATGTGAGCTTGGTCGTGATGTATTGAATTTCATGGTGTTTAAATTTGGTATTATTATCTCATGAAACCCGTGACACCTCATTATAGAAATCAGACCTGTTGATAGGTTGTAAGGCCTCGTATCCATAGGCTGTTCCCTTGTGGCGAGTGCCCTTGTTACGTGTTTACTTTTTCCCATGTGACCTTCCACACAGACAACAAACCTTTGTTTTGCTTAGCGGCCACTAAGCAAAGCAAAGGTTCAGTTGTCTGTGTGGCAGGTCACATGGGAAAAAGTAAACACGGAACAAGGGCACACGCCACAAGGGAACAGCCTATGGATACGAGGCCTAAGAGGGATAGCGTTTTCCAGAGACGAATTGGCCATATATAAAGAAAGTTTTGCGACTTTGCAACGCAATAAAAACCCTAAATGCAAAATGAGATCCTGTAGGTGGCTTCCGAGGTGGCTTAAAAACTATTAAAAAAACTTAAAAATTTAAAAATATTGTTTTTCAGAGTCAAGACACATGTATCATTATTAAGCCTCATATCACTTATTTATTGTCGAATAAGTGCAAATTCTTGTTTGTGTAAAAACTGAAGCATCATATGTGTAAAAGAATATTTGAATATTAACTGTACATCATATATAACGATTCGTGATACCCAATCATGCTTCAGTGGTTTAGGAAGCAGAGAATTTTATTTCAATTTTATATACGCCATTTTCTGAATAATAAAAATTAACACGGAATTGATGGCGGAAATTTTATGTAAAATTTACGTAGGTCCCCACTAAAGATTACTGTTTCGTCTTTATGGGAATTTAATCTTTTAATATCTGAAAGAACTTTGGGGACCTACGAGGACTACGAATCCAGACTGTCTTACAAGAAAAATGGTAGGCTGACTAGGCTCCCTACCTTGCAGAGCATGTGCATGCACGAAATCAATTGTGTATGTATCATAGGCCCCTCGTATTGTTTGTATCGCCTGAGAATTCAACAATATTAATAATGGTAGCTCTACACATTAATGTTTTTAAGCAGATAAAATTCCAAAATATGGTACGTTTTCTGTCTTTGCTTGTCACGTGGTATGTTGAACTTTGAAGTAATGAAGTAATTGAAGTTGTGATTATATGTTCAAATTTTCAAGATGGCTCCAACAAGTCAGTTCAGTTGGCGAGCGGTAAACATGGTAAAGGCGCTGGTAATATGCCGATACGATACTGTATACATGATAGCGGTGCAGCGTGGGTTCGAGCCCCACCTCTGCCGAACTAAATTTCCTTTTTTTTTTTTTTAAATTTCATATTATGAAATGCGCCTGGGAGAATTTATGTATGACGAAGAGTGGTGTGGGTCTATAGGTTCATCCCCTGCAATGGTGATCCCCAGCCCGACTTGGGTCTTCACTCTTCATTCTAGCTTGTGCGAAGATTTTGTTTTTATAGGCCTTGGGCCTATTTGTTTAAAACAGCATCACACTCACTCCCACAGCCCACACCCCCATATGATATCCCTATTATCATTGATTAAATATTTGAGCTCAAAATGTAGAAATATACACTTTGAGCTCATCTTATAATAATAGCTATACATGTAACAGGGCAAGGAAAGAAATAGACAGGTGTCAATTATAAAAAACCTTGAATATATTTACATAAACAAAGTCAAGTAAAACGCAAGTGTGGACAACTCAGCTTGGTCGTGTTTACTCAAAAAACTCAAGAAACTTGCCAATTTTAGAAAAGAAGTTGCATTACGTTCGAAACACTAGCATTTGTGAGTCAAGTGCAGTAAAAACATGCAAGTTTCCCAATCCAAAACTTGCAAGTTCTTATTAAAACTTGCATTTTGATTTTTACTAGGGTTGTTAGTGGGGTCAATTTGTGGTCTGAAAGTGCAGTCGTGAACTTATTTTCCTTTCAAATAATAATCCCTCACTCAGACATCAGTATGATAATGAGTGGTTATTTGTTTTGTTTTATCGAAGAAATGAGCACATGACACAGACAAGGTATTATTAATTGCACCATTCGATCCATGCAACATGTATACCTAGATTTGGAAGATGTGCACTTTATTATTACTTTATTCATGTCGTATTTTATTCATACATGTCGTATGTATACGGACGTTGAAACTTTAAAAGTAACAGTCCCTAGCAATTTAGATATGAGCTCTTTAATGTCCACTCCCCAATCAGGGAATTCCCTTTTAACAAAGGAGCACCTACGTAGTACAAGGTACTGCAGCAATTAGGCACCATGGGCGCGACAAGGTCGCACTCGTTCTACTTGCTGTGGCTTCATGTATTTATCATGTAGCCTATTATAAATATATCTATTTCATTCAAATACAGGTATGTATTTAATATAAAAACAACATTTGAGGCTTTAGGTATTTTAGTCTCAGCTCAAACCAAAGTAAGAAAGTTTGAATTCTTATGTACCGTAAACGTTAGCCTAATGGCGCACATGGGCTCCTTTGCCTTGGGGTAAATTTCATGTACAAAGAGAGAGCTACCTCCTCTAAAATCACAACAAGAATTAAGGGTATGCGCATGCCCTTATTTGCTGGTGGGAGGGCACTTTAAGTTTGTGTCTAAAATATCAGTTATATCAAAGGGGCCCATAAGCGCCATTAGCGAACGTTCTACGGTATATCCATTGACAATACAACAATATTCGAGTTGAAAAGTAGGGAAAAAAGATCTAGGCCTCAAGAAAGAAAGAACAGGAATAAATAAAGAATAATTAAAGGACATAAAGAAAGAATTTTGCCCTAATGAATTTTTTGAAAGAGCTGAAGCAAGAAACTGAGTTTCACAATACAATCCTTTTATAGTTCGAAATGTGTGCTGCCGACAGAGTATGCGTCCCTTTGTGTGGTTCAGTTCATGGACTTAAAGACCCGATTTAACAAGAATGTTAAAATTATGTTACGCTAATCAAACATTTTTAGGCCTAATATAGACACTAGTAGGCCTACATACCACATATTGTTATTGAAACCCGTAAGGAGAACAGCAACCCTTCACAAAAGAGATGCTTAATTTTAGTGGTTACCTTGGATACCAACACCAGTGACATGCTAAAGGGGACAGGGGATGTGCCCTTCCCCCTTTTTTGTCAAAAGTTCGGGAAATAATGCACCCAATCAGGGGAAACTGGGGAATTAGTTATTAAATTTTAAAACAGTCAGAGAATCGAGACCCTGAACCAGACTTTGAAAACCTAAATGACGTTACTGCCAAACACACGCCTTGGTGGTGGGCCTATATTATACATGTAAAACATCATAGATGACTTGGAATAAATGCAGATAAAGCAAATATAATGAAACCTTTAGAACAATAAACACCTATACAAGCCTAACACAACTCTAAAAACCCTAACATGGAATTCCAGACTTTTTGGTAGTCAATTGAAAAATTCCAACTTATTTGTGTAATTTTAGATACCCTCTATAGAGGGCGATGGAATTCCAGATTTTTTTTGTTAAGTTAATTGAAAATTCCAACTTTTTTTTTTGATAATTTTTAAAAACCCTCTATACCACTCCATGGAATTCCAGACTTTTTTGCTAGTCAATCGAAAAATTCCAACTTTTTATTTGAGTATTTTTAGAAACCCTCTATAGAGGCGATGGAATTCAGATTATTTTTGGTAAGTCAATTGAAAATTCCAACTTTTTTTGACAATTTTAAAACCCTCTATACCCTCCATGGATTTCCAGATTTTACATGCACTAAACAGGGCCGAAATCCAGGTTTTTTCCTCAAGTATGCTTTGGAATTCCAGACATTTTAGAAAAAAAAAATTTTGCCCTCTATAGGGGGGGTGCATGTTTTATCTGGAATAGCCCATTATGATGAAACAAATGTGAAAATTGAATATCCTTGTATTGCCATGAATTTGTGTCATATTCAGTCAATTAGATGATGTACAGAAGTCGGAGTCAAACTGGTCAAACACTTCTGATTTGTATTCACAAGATGCATGGGATAGAAACAAATATAGCACTGCCACTAATGGCATCGAGTAGAAGGATTGCACCAAAAGGAAGCATGTATGAAAGCTGCCATATGTTATGAAATAAAGGAAAATTATGTTTGATAATAATTGTGTTGTAGACACTGCTCCGGATTTTTGAAAAATACTTTTTTGGAATTTAAAAAATGTGATCTTGTTTTGCAAAATGGAACTTGGCCCATTACTAATCTTGTGCTAATTTACACGTAACTGACATAAGAAAGTCAAATTTTATTAACAAGTTTCATGATAAAATTGAAGCAAGCCATCAAGTGAAGAAGACTGGTGGTTGATGATACTGTTCTCTGATAGGCACTTGACTTGTATACCGTACTATTCTCAAAATATCAAGCTGCCATTCATGACAGGTGCTTCAAGTAACTCAAGCAAAGTATCTTGCAGTCCAGACATGGCCTCCAGTTAGTGAAATACTATTTTAGAATTTTAAGTCCTCCAAGAAACGACATAATGGAGAGAAAGCTGAAGTACTTTGGCCATATTGTCAGGAAACATGGAGGTGTAGAAAAACAAATTTTGCAAGGGGCTATGGAAGGCTGGCGAGGAAGGGGACATCTTGGACTAATGACGTGAAGCTGGTTTCTTACCAAGGAATGCAAGGTGCAACACACTTGGCATCAGATCGAGTGAGATGGCGTACTTTTGTGAAGACCACAGCAGCGCTACACAGCGCCACCTGACAGAGAGAGAGAGAGAGAGGTCCTTCCTTCACTATACCAGGTTTGTTGGGGATCAGTGTTACTGTTAGTGAACCTGGGTGAACCTTCACTGAAGAGTGGCTGACAGAGCATTCAGAAGACTTCTCTTTGCTGACATTGTAAAAGTGTCAGGTCAGTGGGTTATTCCCACTCCTTATGGTGTGTAAGATTAAGGTCATGTCTTCGATAGAGGGTGTATGGATTGCAACTGGACTATCCCAATTCTTCAGCAGGCAGCTATTTTGCAATGCATTCTTATCATTTGCCTTATTCTATTGCATCAAGAGACAACTTGATCTCCAGTACAGTTCATTTTATATGAGCAATTCTTATTTGTCCCTAAAGAGGTTCATTGCCTTCAAAATTAGACAATTTACATACTTTGTGAGCTGAAATTTCCACATTGGTTTTATTTTTGTATTTTACGGTTTGACATAGCCCTGCGATTTCAACACCCTGTGAATGTCTTTGATAATGAAGCTTAATTACTAAGAAATCTACAATCGCAAAATCACCATCCTGCGAAAGTGCAAGTGAAGCGTGCAGCTGCTAAAATATCTGTACTCAAAATATAGGCTTACACTGTGTGTTTTAATTACAGGTAAAACAACCTCACGTCTCATGACACAGTCGTACGTAGCCTGCATTAGTTGGTGAAATCTCACAATCTGACCTCTATTGATGGGGATGAACAATAAAATACTGCAAATGAAAATAATATTGACAAAATTGTTATTGGGGATGAGATTCAGTACCCCTACTCTATGTGTAGGCCTATGTAATTATATATTGATATACTGTTATTTTATTTGTATAGATATCTAATTCATTCAGAGAAAATTTAATTTGACAATTTGACAACATTTTGGTAGCAAGTAATATTTATGTAAGTATATTTTCCAGTATTTTGACAGTTTTGTAATATAAGTAAAGAGCATTTGATGATTTTAAATTTTGTTAATGTGCTTAATTGATGAAGACAAAACAAATCTTGTAGGCTATGTAGTATTCTGTATATAGCTCACCAACTCATGTGTTGTAGGTTTTGTTTTTGTTGATTTATTTACCAAAATAATCTGATTGTAAAAATGCATCAAATATATTGCTTTGGTGGATTATGCAATTCCAGTTGAAATCCGGACACCCTATGGAAGACATGACCTAAATCTTCCACACAGGGAGTGTGAATTTCCAATGGGGTTACAAATGTAATGTGTAATGTGATTCCATTTGAAATTTACACCCCCTGTGTAGGAGATTAAGACCATGTCTTATAGGTTGTGTACGGATGTCGGAAGGAATAGTCCATTACTCATAGTACAAGATGGTATCTACTGATAATAAACTAGAGCTGCTCTACAGATCTGTGTATCATATCAAGGGGTTATTAAGTGCCAAAAGGCACTATCTGCAAGCTGCCATTTTTAAATATCAGATTTATTTATACAATATAGAATGCAGAAATGTTTCAATAAACATGATAAAGGTCAGCATGTGTATTGGTTTCGGGGCACTCAACTGAAATGTTGGTAGGAGTGTGTGGCGCGGTCAGTGCCGAACTTTGGGAACTAAGAACTGATTTTGATATAAAATTGGATCAATTGAGCCCATATTTATTGGGCAAGCTATGAGTTAGTTTTAAAATATTGGACGAGACATAGTTGAGTCCAACATTTTGAAACTCATAGCGAGACCAATAAATATTGGGCGTAAAGCATATGTACATACCCCTCCGGGATTGGCTTTTATAACCTCAATTTGGCAACTTGCTTAAGTCTGGTCCTATTAGGACCCAAGAGTGTTGCAGTATAATGTCTGGTTAAACTCTTAATTAATTGACAGACAGTTTCTGTGTCAAAGATATTATAAACCTGGTTTACTGAACCCTAACTATTAGGAACAAACCTAGTTAAAATGTTGACTAGATAACATTCAAGGATCCAACTACATCAGGGAATCCAGTGATTGATAGAGACAGGTTATAAACCTGGTTAACTGAACCCTAACTATTAGAACAAACCTAGTTAAAATGTTGACTAGATAACATGCAAGGATCCAACCACATCAGGGAATCCAGTGATTGATAGAGACAGGTTCTGTCTATAAGATGAGCAAACACAGGGGATGATGTACACAATTGTTCATTGTGAATTATTAAAAACACTGCCAAGTGATTGCTCTTCACTGTCTATGATAGGTTATACCTGCCTGACAAGTTAAAGGATTTAGCAAATAATTACTTGAAAATTAAGTGTTGCAACCAATGTTGTGATTTTACCACTATCTAGATTATTTAAGGAAATCTCTGACTGGTAATCATAACATTATGCCTTATAAACTAGCACAAATCACATGGTTAATTTACCATTAAAAATGAATAAACACAGCCGTCACTCAAGAGGCGATATTCAAAATGCCCGATATTCAAAATGCCCGGCTATGACTGTCTAGGACAATGACATCATGGCTATTTATACTCAATTGTTTGTTGGTTTCTTTATTCTTTTAAATTTGTATGTTTAAATTGCTTGAATAAAGATGATGGAATAAAGTAACCTTCATTGTATTTAATACTGCAATGTCATTGCACCAGGCAATTTCAGAGCCCGCAAATTTTATGTTGAGAGACGGTTGTTTTTATTAATTTTTATGGTCCATATGAGTTTGCTTTAAATAAAACCCTGTAATTCATTCTTGATAATTATTTTTCTAACATATAAGGCATAATATTGTGCTTGCCGGAGACTTGATCGCCATTACAAATGACATAATTTTGCTATTTATCAAAATGTTTGGCGATCACTGCTGTAACCACACTCCCTGTGCTTTTTGAGGGCATCACGATCAGAGGAACTGGCTGGCTTTGTGGCTGTTCTCAGCCATGTGTGGCTTAAGGCTGGCATTTTCGGGCGGGGTTTTTTGTTTGCAATTTCGGGTACCCGGTTACCCGCCCGAAAAATGCGCCGGGTACCCGGGTACAAAATTACCCGAAAATGCCAGGCCTAGTGTGGCTGCATGCTCCACACTGTAGGGTATCACAAGGCTATTTGAGGGTATCACGATCAGAGAAAGTAGAACCAGTTCTAATATTGAACTTGGTTACAGACTTTAATTTTGAGATCAGATCACTAATAAAAATATATAATGGTACATTATTTAGTTTACCATCAGTTTTATATTTTCCAATTATGTATCATTTCACTCCAAATTGTGTGCCCAGTGCATGGACAGCCTTGTGGCCATAACTGCTTGCTTTCACTATCTCGTCCATAGGCACTCAGTGCACGATTTTGAGTGAAAATTGTACCGGCGTATTTTATTTTTTGGTTAAATGTTGTATGTTGTAACTTTAGGGCGAGGGCACTGCACCTCACGCTCTGCGTTTAGCAGTGTCCTCATCCATCTCATTGACGTTTTTCATAAAAATAGTTGCTTTTTCCATTATATTATTGTATATAAAATACATCATTATTGTATCTCATTGTATCATAATTATATTGTTGTATAATGAATGGATGAAATAAATTGATTGATTGATTGATTGATATAATGCTAGTATAATGCTGTTGAGTGTTGGCTTATTTGAATATACACATGTTTTTATTTCCCTTTTATTTCTTGATTGTACTTGAGCTCCAATGTAAACCTCTCATGAGTGTGCTTCCAGTTCTGTACCTGATGAGTGTTGCATTATGTAGCATAATAATGGGCCATGCCAGTTAAAATACATACACCCCCTTAGGAAGATATGACAGTAATCTTCCCCGAATGAGTTCTAAGGGAGTCGCCCATACAGGTATCCCCATTTGAAATTCACACTGTGGAAGATTAATGTCTTGTCTTGCATAGGGGGTGTATGGATTTCAACTGGAATAGCTTAGTTAGCTATGTCAACTTGTGCACGGTAAGCGACTCATTATAGAGAGGAGAGAACAGGGGTTTCCTTTTGTACAATAACAAGTTGATGGTGAAACTCTGTAGCTTTATCAGAGAGTTTGGGATTGGTGATTACATGCCTCGAAATAAGCAGGCACCCAGGAGCCATTTACCCAACGGTCATAACATTTCCACACCAAAATCATGTGAACCAGGTTCTACATTTGTTTTTCAAGAGAGCCTGGTAGTTAAATTGGTTTTGTATTGTATTGTATTTAAAATGTACAATTAAAATTTCATACACTCCTAGATAGTGATAACCAATCAGTGCATTAGACGCATCAACATCTCAGTACAAGTGCATTATTTTGAACAATTTCTCGAGCAATAAGTGATACGCATTTATTAACCTATAATTAAATGACTCCTAGCTCTTTAAAAATGGCTCGTGGTTCACTAGATAATCACAGGACCAGAAGCGGCTTTTTCCAAATGTGTGGCTCCTGGTCCAGATCTGCTTATTTGAAGGCTTGATTGGTGAAGGGGGAATGTGATGAGAGATACATTATTAATACATTGTATTTATAGCATTAGATCATACAAACACTTATATGACACGTTGTGGCAAGAAAAAGATTACTAGTCTTATTATTTGTCTATATTTGAACAGAACAGGGTTTTCCAAGCCAGGTGGTGGAATTATGCAGAAATTGACCATAGATTTGATTTGTTGGGATTCGACCACCCTGGATAACCTAAGAAAGCCTCTTAAGAATAAGATGTTTATTTCCATTGGGGTCCATTAGAACACCAGGACAGGTTGGGACAGCCATGAGTTAAAACACCCTACTCTTCTCAAAACTGATTACTGAGCTACATGTACAGGTAGTCGGTATGGCTCATCTTTTCACAGGAACCGACTGCTTCACTCAGAATTCTCTCATGGTTCAGTTCCCCAACTCTAAATGCACCACATGTGGGGAGAGCAGAAGTCTGTTAATCTACAGATGCTGCCATTTATGTTGTGAAATTCAGGCTTTTGAAAATTTGAAGTACCGTATTGTCTGTAATTAGGAAATTTTCATATATCAGACACTTTTTATTGAAAAATTGCAGGGGGCATTTAGAGGGGGAGTGTTTATTACTGACAAAACGATAATTATATTATAAAATAAAAATGAACAATTGCATGACATACATATACCTGTAAACAAATGCTGACATTATTTTAGCTGATAAGCTATAGCGAGGTACGGTGTTTAGTGCAGAGCAAGCGCTAGTATAGGGACATGAGTAATTGAAGCCATATAGTATGCAAAAGTGAAGCCTAGTTGATGACTGCTAGTGTCACCTATAAATAGTAAATACCACTTGATGGAGAGTTATGGCTGCTCCATCTAAGGCTTGTCTAGGGTTACCCATTATTGCAAAGCAACACACAATGAACTAATGTTGAAACTCTAATACTACTATAGCCTAGTTTATTTCATCAAAATTATCTATGCTATATTGTTGGAAAAGTAGGATTTGAAATGTTACCAATTTTGTAAATTGTCATTGATAAATTTTTTAATTTGATTGCAGCTCCACAATAATCTTTGGATGTATTAGATTGTTGTCGCCAGGAGATATTGCTTTATGTTCTATTAGATAGCTGTCTTCAGTAGATAGTGCTCTATGAGATTACTATCTCCTGAAGATAGCACTTTGTATTAGATTGTTGTTGCCAGTTGATATTGCTATGTTCTATTAGATAGCTGTCTTCAGTAGATAGTGCTCTATGAGATTACTATCTCCTGAAGATAGCACTTTGTATTAGATTGTTGTTGCCAGGAGATATTGCTTTATGTTCTATTAGATAGCTGTCTTCAGTAGATAGTGCTCTATGAGATTACTATCTCCTGAAGATAGCACTTTGTATTATATTGTTGTTGCCAGTAGATATTGCTATGTTCTATTAGATAGCTGTCTTCAGTAGATAGTGCTCTATGAGATTACTATCTCCTGAAGATAGCACTTTGTATTAGGTTGTTGTTGCCAGTTGATATTGCTATGTTCTATTAGATAGCTGTCTTCAGTAGATAGTGCTCTATGAGATTACTATCTCCTGAAGATAGCACTTTGTATTAGATTGTTGTTGCCAGGAGATATTGCTTTATGTTCTATTAGATAGCTGTCTTCAGTAGATAGTGCTCTATGAGATTACTATCTCCTGAAGATAGCACTTTGTATTAGATTGTTGTTGCCAGTTGATATTGCTATGTTCTATTAGATAGCTGTCTTCAGTAGATAGTGCTCTATGAGATTACTATCTCCTGAAGATAGCACTTTGTATTAGATTGTTGTTGCCAGGAGATATTGCTTTATGTTCTATTAGATAGCTGTCTTCAGTAGATAGTGCTCTATGAGATTACTATCTCCTGAAGATAGCACTTTGTATTAGATTGTTGTTGCCAGTAGATATTGCTTTATGTTCTATTAGATAGCTGTCTTCAGTAGATAGTGCTCTATGAGATTACTATCTCCTGAAGATAGCACTTTGTATTAGATTGTTGTCGCCAGTAGATATTGCTTTATGTTCTATTAGATAGCTGTCTTCAGTAGATAGTGCTCTATGAGATTACAATCTCCTGAAGATAGCACTTTGTATTAGGTTGTTGTCGCCAGTAGATATTGCTTTATGTTCTATTAGATAGCTGTCTTCAGTAGATAGTGCTCTATGAGATTACTATCTCCTGAAGATAGCACTTTGTATTAGATTGTTGTTGCCAGTAGATATTGCTATGTTCTATTAGATAGCTGTCTTCAGTAGATAGTGCTCTATGAGATTACTATCTCCTGAAGATAGCACTTTGTATTAGATTGTTGTTGCCAGTAGATATTGCTATGTTCTATTAGATAGCTGTCTTCAGTAGATAGTGCTCTATGAGATTACTATCTCCTGAAGATACAGGGTGTCCCAAAAAAAGAGGCCCCTCATTGCGCCCTCTTTTTCTCCTATTTCTGAAAAGTTGATCAAATATATTTTGGTCGTTAGCTTTGAGTCGTTAGCTTTAATAAACCAAACCAATTATATCAATCCGCTCAAAACTTTTCAAGATATGCTCTTTTAAAGAAATGTACCCGTTTTTCACTCTGTCCACGGAGAAGGTTTGGCTACATGTACTAAGATTGAAAAGGAGTACCCATACCATGTATGAATATCAAACATTCCTCAATGATAACTTTATAAAATAACCTTATTTATGGAATGGGCTTTACCGGTGGGTTTATGGGCAATGGATTTTGTTAATAGTGTCATTAATTTGTGTGTATAATGGATGCCGATTGGGACTTCTTTTGCTTTTACTTGCAATTATTTATTTTTTCTATTTATGCCTTTTTGTTTTATTATGTTTCTTACTTTTTTACTTTGTTTACAACATAAGTCATTTCTGTTTTTAGGATAAAATGTAGCACTAAAAGGCTGTTTGGTTTGTCTTCGGTTCTTCTGAAGTGAGTCTACTGTGCTGCTCTGCACTATACCTGGTTGCGAATACAGGTTCTAGCCCTGGTCCTCATTGCATCAATTGCGTTGCGTGCCATCCTTGTGCGCCGGATACTTACGAATGCAATCAGTAAAACGTTTGCGAAGATCTTGGATTTTGCCACAAAGGAAAAAAAAATCAAGTGGTGTGAGGTCTGGTGATCATGCAGGCCACTCCACAGCATAAGCCATCCCAACCACTCTGTTTGCTATCCGTGGACAGAGTGAAAAACGGGTACTTTTATTCAAAAAGGTATATCTTCAAAAGTTGTGAGCCGATTGAAATAATTGTTTTGGTTTATTAAAGCTAACGATTAAAGGTTTCTTTACATACCAAAATATATTTAATCAACTTTTCAGAAATAGGAGAAAAAGAGGGCGCAATGAGGGGCCTCTTTTTTTTGGGGACACCCTGTAGCACTTTGTATTAGATTGTTGTCGCCAGTAGATATTGCTTTATGTTCTACTAGCGGGATACCCGCGCTTCGCGCGGGTCCCCGCTAGATGAGTAAATGGGAGCGTTCACTATAACAGGAAGAAATACTGAACAGGTAGAATCATTGAATCATTATTTTCTAAATTTGTTCTTTTTTGCTTTTCCCTTTTAGCATCTTTTTTTTTTATTTTCTGTTTTTGATTTCCCGTTTCCATGTTTTTTACTTATTTTTGTTCTCATTATTTTAGCTTCTTTTTTTTTCTTACAATTTCTGATTAGTTTCTTTCCGTCTTTGTTTCGTTCCCTTTTCATTTAGTTACTTTAACCCGTTGGCCTAATTACTCGTACCTTTTTGTCCCCATGTTAATTTAATTTTTCTTTATAGTACCGCTTCATGTTGTTTATAGGCCTACAACACACATCTTTTCCCGTATTTATTACGTCCTCTCATAAGCGTGTCTGCGGACGTGTTCACCGGTATCCCGTGACCCGTCCATGTACCTTTTTGTCCTTTATTTTTCCTTCTTTCCGTATTATCATGCCCACTGATCTCTGGCGCAAGTCGTGTGGCTCTGCGCCGTTCGCAGCGCATTTGGCGCGTACGCCCGCATTACGCGACGCTGGCGCCGACGGCGCTGCCGGCCAGCTGCAGTGACGCGTAGGCTGGTAACCGATTTTCATAACAAAAACCCGTTTTACCCATATTTTCACTGTTTTTGGAGCCAATTCTTGACCGTTTTCAACCAAATAAAGTTTAAACACGTTCCCGTATATTCCTCGATCTCCCGTATGAATTTGGCGACATTTGGATCGAAACTGACGGAGCCTTTATAGCGATACATACATAGATACATACATACATACAACATTTCCCTATTTATAGTAAGATTAGATAGCTGTCTTCAGTAGACATGCTCCATAAGATTTATATCTCCAGAAGATAGCACATTTTATTAGATTATATTGTCGCCAGTAGATATTGCTCTGTTCTATTAGATAGTTGTCTTCAGTAGATAGTACTCTATTAGATACCTTTCATCAGTAGATATTGTATTATATTGTTGTCTTCAGTAGATAAAATGCTTTATTAAGTTCAGGCAATGCATGGTAACCCGTATACATTAATAATTTGTTTTACAACTCGCCTTCATCCCTGTCGCCCATATTCTCAGCATAAATGGGTACTAGGGGTGGCATGTTTGACTGGAACTAGAGAGGAAAATTATAATAATGATGCTCACTTCTATTGGTTCGATTGCATTTGTTGTTCACGGTCTGTAAAAGAAAGAAAAATGGAAAGGATCCAACCAGTGTGAGTAGCTGAGATTCTATTTAGAGGAGATATCTTACACTTCCCACAATGCATTTCTTCTATTTCAATTTTTTGAACTGATTTGCTATTTAGTGCAACATGGGTGGATAGTGTACTTCAGTGAATAGATCCTATGCATATCTGGCAAAATGTATTTATTTCTTGACTATCAACCCATTTTTTGCCAGTCTATACTCAAAAAAATAACAACAAAGTAATGTGAATGAAAACAACAACAAAGTAATTGGAGTGCCATTTGATGAATTGAAGTGATGTATCATTTGCAAAGGTTTCTGGGAGGGTTGAGATACCATCTCGGGGCTCCATTACTCCTGTGGATCATCTTTGATTGGGAGATGATGATAGCATTTGGTGTGTATCTAGTTGTAATCAAAAATCCATTGATCAAATTCTTGATTCAAAAGCAATTCATAAAGAAAATAACTCACAACAACTATACCAATTTACCTCCACATTTTGAGAATTTCCGAGATATTTTAAGGGGGCTAATTGTGTGTAGAACCATATCAGGTTTTGTGCATATATTTGCCTCTATACATATTATATGTTGCTGGAAAATATCCGGTGAGTTGAGTAGTACAAGTCTAATCATGTAGATAGATATTGGGGATATTTTCACACAGACAATACTATTATTGTGACCTACATTTGTCTGGTGCATTGATTGACACTTTTTTTAAACCCCTGTATCCTGGCCTGTACTGTGCTTAGTTTAAAAACAATACTCTTGAAATTCTATCTTGTATTGTTATGCTTTTGTGATACATTGTGATACATGAAGATCAGTATAAAATTATTTTGGAGAGGGGGGATGTTTGAGGCCCGCTTTGAGGTTAGGGTTACACCATTTCAGCTTATTTAGTAGTCGACTAGTTGGCACTAAATAGTCATGATTAGTCAGCACTAAATAGTCACGACTAGTCGACTACTAATAAATATTCAGATATCAAAAGTAAAATTCTAGACCTGTCACTTTCACACCCAAAATACACAAATCAACATATGTACGGTATGTTTAAGAATGAGTGATGCAGGCAATTATACAAAGACATAAGGTATAGACATTACAAACCTTCCTTTTACAAATGTCTCACTGACTGCACATGGATCTTGATGGATTGAGGGATTTTAAATGTTTGCAAATGCAGCAATACAACTGACCATCATGAGACATGGTAAATGCCTATGGATAAACATGCACATAACAAATTATTTTAGCAACATTTGTTTGGATGAAAATGATCAGTTTGCTAAACTGTATATTATTATAGGTGTCTTCATTCAACATCTTGAGGACACAGTAGATTAGTCATTAGTCAACTGTCAGCAAGTCATAGTTGAAAGTTGCGACTATGACTATTGGCGACTAAGATGGTGCCTTTTCATGTTCAAACAATTTGTAAAAACACCAAAACAAACACAATATACACACACACACCCCCCCCCCACACAAACAAACAAAACCTAAACAAAAGAGAGTGGCATTTTGTTCCTCATGAGCGCAGTTGATGTCAGATTTAGTTCAAGTCCCGGTGAGGTTGGAAAATGTTCTTGTGAATAATAACTGCGCTAGCTTGAAATTCCTGTTATCAAGAAACTATAGCTAATTGTCTCGGTTTACCCGTATGTTATGTTACTTAGGGAGCTGATCCTGGTTGCGATGGTTATAATATATGTTGGGAAGTCGAGGAGTTTGCACCTATATTGAGCTGTGTCCCTGGATATTGTAAAATGGTTGGGCAACAGTGGTCAGTGAAAATCTGTAAAGTGTGTAGTCTTGTGGGTTGGCATTGTGTAGTATAAATCCCAAAATTTATTTATTTATTATGAACTTCTAAAATTTGTATTTAAAATTAAAATTAGTATTTAACAATATTTACATTTTCTATCTTTACAGTTTGTTTCTAAAAACGAAGCCAGCAGATCTTCTCGCCATTGTGTGGTGCTATAATGCCTGATCGCAACAATGGGAACAATAGTGCGCTGATCTACGCTTTCCACGAGGCCAATCAGGATCTCCGCTCAGAGCCAAATACTCCTGCTGCTAATATACTCAGATCTGTGAGAGAACAGGTGAGGTCAGGGTCTTGTTTTATTCTCCTCAAATGTAACCTCCCATAATGGTACCTGTGATACTACTTTTTTGACAGCTGCATGTTTTGTAGATGTTGAAGCCAGTCTTGATGTCTGCTCAGATACTCCTGCTGATATACTTGGATCTAGCCTTAAGTTGATTAATTTCGTGTAAGGCTAACACTACGTTACCTCTGAGGTAGCTTAGTGTTAGCATCCGTCTGAACAAGTATCATGTTTACAAGCATAAAGCTTAACACAAAAGATTTGCCACCGAGAAATATCTTTGGTTGTGCACTAACATGAAGCGATCACTGCAGCTAATACGGCGGACATAGAGGTAACAACTGTAAGGTGGGATTATGTGGACAGGTACATCCCGTCAGTCTGTTAGTACGAACCACCGTCAATCCTAATTTTTAGGGTTAGGGATCCTAACCCTAATGCTAATCCTAAATCGAACTGTAACCCTAACCCTAAAAAGTATCGAGTGTGAAATGATGGCCTCGCACTATCTCTGGGATACGCTAACATGGAGGTGTTGGTGTTATGCTAACATGGAGGTTTAGCTCCTGTCTGAACAAGCCATCTAAGAGAGAAGAGTGAGTCAAATTGTATACTCCTCTGATACCGCCTACCTTGATGGTACGCATGGTACTACTTGCCTGCATTCCACAAACCCATACAACTGAAACCTTTCAGGTCAAAGCTACGTTATGCTGCTGTCAAAATGTAATCAGATCTCACCCAGTTGTTCCACGTGAAAATAATGGTATTACCCATGTTATATCAGGCGATAGATACATGTACATGGCTGGGTTTCAAAACAATTGGATCAACCCGAAAATTATGTTTGGATGTAATTTATGTGAACTCACTTTTGTGACCATTTTGATCAAGTTCACCCCTGCACATTAAGTTGGTCGAATCCTCCTGAGTCCTCATTCACACAATAAACCACGCCATTGCACATAATCACTGCTGCTCATTGGTTGGACTCTGCTTCGGTTTTCCGCTTTTTTACAAATGACCCGAAAAGAAACTCTAATTTGCCGAAAGATGTAAATAAAGATGTGCAATTTTAGTCATGTGCAATTTTTTTTCACTCGCTCAGTGTTTTTTTTCTTCCAACACAATGGGGCTGGTTTACAGTTTAGAAAAGGAACTTTTAACTCATTAATGCTTTCTAAGTTCCCCCTATACATGTACCTTCGTGGACATATCATCCAATATTTTTAGTGTGTAATTATGAAGCAGTGTGCATTGGAATCAAGTCGGCAAATCTTAACAGGTTTGCCCAGAGCGACTAACTATCTGTGGTACAACATGGCGATGTATAATGTGACAATACTTAGTCTAGGCTATGCGGTAGTATGTTAGCTAGGAATCGGGATCTGTAGGAAAATGAAGGCAAGCTTGCCTCACTCGTCCATTCACTATAATATTATTCCACATCCTATTTTTGTTAAAGTCTATAGTCCATTCAGTTTGTTTTGGAGTCGTATAGTATATGTAGAGCTTGAATGCTAAGGTGAACTCTTTTGCTTACATGTGTATGTGGGTTGTGATGCATGTTTGAGCTCCCAAAGATGCACATTTAATAGTTTGCTCCTATGAAAGAGTTGAAGTAGCTTGAAATGCGAAAAATTGACAGTGGCACAATGGTTAGTATATATGAGTTCGCATTTGGTGCATGTCATGAGGTCCTTTGTTCAGTTCCTAGCAGTGACGACTTGTTGGGGTATTGACTTGGGGTTAAGTCTGTTTAATTGGCAACATCTGTAAAGTGACCCCCGTTCTCCCATGGTGCATTTAAAATTGACCTTTTCGGTAAATCCCATAAGCCTTTGGGAGTACACCTGAGAACTCATCATTTTACGTTACACCAACTTGCAATGCACAGTAACGATGTTCGATAAACGATGTGCGCATCGGCGCAGATCGGCCTGACTTCAAATGATGACATCTCAGGTGTACTCACAAAGGCTTATGGGATTTACCGAAAAGGTGAATTGGGTAAATGAACTATGAGAGTACTCTATCCTCTGGAGCTGACATTAAGCCTTTGGTCAGTGTTCGAATTAAGTGGTTGTCCGATTGTCCGGGACAACCAAAATAATGATCGGACAAGTAAAAGTTAAGAAGGCAGTTGTCCGATGGACAACCATAGTCGAAAAAGTCCTCAGTGTAATTTCATAAAACTAGGCTCAAAAGTTGCCTCAAATTGCATTATGCACATCATTTTCGAAGTAACTGAATCCCTAAAATGCCGAACTATGGTCTAATTTACTTCAATAATTAATGTAATGCACAGTAGTACTGATTTGTGAGCTCTAATTTTAACAGCAAACATCGAAAATCGCCGGCGAGATTCTTGTGCCGCCATGTTTTTTTCCAGGGTTTGTTGACATGACACTGCCCTCTATTGTTAAAATTAGGTTAAATGTTGGCTAGCCGGCAGGGGTGGGCGCCGGGCGGTAAATACCAGGGAATTTATTCAATTTAAATTAAATAAATAAATTTTAAAAATGAAAAAAAAAAAAAGAAAACTTATCCTGGAGGAAGCATATTTAATTCTGATATCCATATATAGGAATTTCATGGACCCAATGGAATTATTTAAGTCATCCTTTTGGAGGCTTTTTTGGGGGGTTATCCAGGTTGTTGTCAAGCAGAAACATTTTTTTTTTTAATTTTAAATTTTTTTTTCTTATAGAAAATGTTAAAGAATAATGTCAATGAAATACAAGAGATAGGCTAATTTAATGTGGATAATATCTCCCATCTGTTTTCATGACAAGTAAATCAGTCATGTTGCTTGATTGGGTAGTATTATCTTATGACACAGGTGTCTAGATATTGACAAACATGTAATGTAGAGCATAGTCCGAGGTGAAAATCTACTATGCTTGCATGGCACACATTATAATGTGTGTGTATTGAGGATGCTCACAGCAGCTGAAGGGACTATCCCATCATGCAATGCTGCTCAAGATACCAAATATATATACAAAGAGTAAATTTGAGTAGCTTCTTAAATATTGAGAGCAGACCTGCCAACTGTCCCTCATTTTGAGGGACTGTCCCTCATTTGGGATTTACCAAAGTGAAAATGAGGGACAGTTCTGTTTTCTGAAAATTTCAGTGATGGCAAATTTAAATGTAGGAACAGCAGAAAATGATGAAAATGTCTCTTTAAAATTTGCTATAGCATTCTCTTTAGTCTATTGTGATAAATTCAGACCTGCAAAACCTTCTCTGAATTCTGAAAGTATTGCGCACCTTAAATCTTTGAATTTGTCGGTACCTGGTTTGTGTACATGTACAAGGTTTTGGTCTCAATGTCCCTCATTCTGACTTCGGTAGGTTGGCAGGTCTGTAAGAGGTGTGGATAGGTTCTCAATACTTTTAAGGGTCATATTTTTTTTACAAAAGTCTAAGCATTCCTGATTTAAGCGAATAATAATTTGAAAGTTGAAGGCACATGCAGTTCTATTAGTCCTCCCCCCCCCCCCCAGAAAAAATGGTTTGTCTCAAAGCTTGTGCATGCATTTGTAAAATAGCACAATTTGAAGAAAAAAAAATTTCTTCAATTTCAAAATACCATAAAAATGCCAAGTCCGGAATAATAATATTTAAAAAAATCGCATTTCACATTTGTTTTCAAACATGTGAGCTTTGAGCCAAACCTTTTTTTTTTTACCTTGTACTGCAAAGCATATTGAAATAGTTCTTTCAGGTGCAATGAAGGATGGTTATGATGAATAGGATGTTCACTTGTACAATTTATTCTGACCTGTAGGGATAACGCCAGTATCTCCATTATGATGGTAGGGTGTTCACACACATTACAGTAGATATAGTTATCACTGTCCACATCACTGTAATATTTCTAAGGTAAGGTTGAAACAGTGCTGTGCTTGAATGATATTGATTGATTGATTGATTTTTATCAATTTCATTATCTGGGCAAGTGTGCTTTTCACAATTTATAGCCAACATGCATGTGTGCAGTTTTAAAATTAACAGAACTGTTGGTGAGAGGTCAGTGGTTGATTTTCTGATTGATGGAGTTTGATGTGTTTTTGACTTGATTGCAGGTGTAGTTTGGTTGGTTGATTTTCTGATTTACTCATGTTGTTAAAATTGAATGATTGCTTGATTAAGTGATTGATTAATGCATGAGGGCAATTGAGTAATTGATCACTTAGTTGGTACATAATTGTTTGATTTTCTTGATTGATTGATTTATCAAATGAAGAGTTTAGATGCAAAAAGCGATTAATGCCAATTTCAAACTTTTTGAGTTACAGCTACCAACATAAATCTGTTTCTTCTTCCATACCTCGCAGACCTTATATCAGGCCATTCTAACTTCTAAAATTAGAAAAGAAATTAGACTACCACAAAATTATACCATAGCGCACTTTGATTGCATGTCACTCATGTCTATTCAGTGTAATTTACAGTGACCTCAATGTATTCCTAGTTAGAGATTCTTTCCCCATTGCATATTTGAGGTTTTGGTGCATATGGTAGTGAATGAAGTATAGTAGTTTAGTAATGATCATTGGCCCCAAATAATTTGATTGAATCTGCCTAAAAGCAGCTCATCTCATGTCAGCCAGCAAACATCATTGGGCTATTCCAGAAAATAGATGCACACCCCCTATAGAGGAGTTCGGATATCCGGACTTTTTGTCCAGTCGTAACTGTTGGAAATCCAGACTTTTAAAGTGCCCAAAGGCAAAAAAATCCAACAGAAAAATAGTTTAAAATCAGAAATCCTCAATATGAGAGCTCATTTTCAACATTTCCGTGATTTTTCCTTCATTTGATTGGATTTCCAAGCTTTTTCCAGTAACATTGGCAACTGGAAATCCAGTCGTTTTCAGAAAGCAAACTTGGAAATCCGGACATTTCTTTGATTGAAAATTTACTCCTCTATAGGGGGTGTGCACCTATTTTCTGGAATAGCCCATTGGGCTATTCCAGTTGAAATACATTCACCCTCTATGGAAGAAATGGCCTTAATCTCACACATCAGGGGAGGGAGGGGGTATAGATTTCAAATGGAGTCATCCATTCAGGTAAACCCATTTAAAATTCATAGTCCCTGTTTTGAAGATTAAGGTCATATATTCCAGGGGGTGTATGGATTTTAACTGGAATAGCTCATTTATGCACTCATTAATAAACATCTGTGTACACCCTCCTATTTGAAGGAAGGTCTTGAATCTACCAAAGTTTTATGCACTCATCAATAAACATTTATGTGTCACCCTCCTGTATGGAAGTCTTGGGTATCAAGCATCATTTATGCACTCATCAATAAACATGTTTCACCCTCCTTCATGTACCTGAATGGATATACCAAGCATCATTTATGCACTCATCAATAAGTGTCACCCTCATTGTCAATGTCATGTTTATAATGTTTTTTACATCTTGTAGGGCCCAATCACACAGCCATGATATAGGCTCCACTGATACAATGTATGATGTACTCCCATAGTAACCTGATGCATGATCTTGTCATTGAATTGAAACTTGGCACTAGACAATGACATTCTACGCCAGGGATAAGGTGATGCATGTTATTTTCATACATGTCTGAATATTATTATTGAAATTTCAATTGTTTATGGAGGTAAAAACATTCCTGCACAATAGCTTTTAAACAAACATGATATAATGGAAATTTTTCAAATTTGAAAATTTTACAAATGAGTAAAATTTGCCCTGTAAATCTTCCGATCCTGCCATATGGGTCAGTCCGAAACATCCTTGAAATAATGTCCCCTTGAAAATTTACAGAAAATCCTGGCCCCCACCTAAAATCCTGGCCCACCCCTCTCTTGCAGTGGCTTACAAAATTAATTGGCCCAATCGTATGCTTGCTGCCATTGAATTAAAAAAATCGGAAGTAGGCCCCATCCTGATCTTTTCTGTGTCTTGCAAATATCTCTTAACAACTAGAT
Organism: Amphiura filiformis; assembly: GCF_039555335.1. NCBI lineage: Eukaryota > Metazoa > Echinodermata > Ophiuroidea > Amphilepidida > Amphiuridae > Amphiura > Amphiura filiformis. Next base: position 3,473,249 of record NC_092639.1, on the reverse strand, counting down.
ACTTGCAAGTTGTAGGAGGTCAAGTGAAAATAAATCCTTCTTTACAAGTGAAGTTATCATCAGCATAAGATCATGATGATATTGCCACATGATGAGTGATTAAAACGATAGGTTCAAGTATACAGTTGAAATGATAATGATTAAAACTTGGAAACCTATAGTCTGATCTGAGTGATATTGTAACAAATAATTATTTCCTTAGCTTACAGCCAAAGGCCAAAAAAAGTTGAGACGCCTATCTCTCAAATCTGCATGCATCCTAGCACAAAGCCCTGTGCACTGGCCTTAATTATTAAAAAAAATCTTAAAAGTGGCAGCGTGGCGACAAAAAACATAACAGCCATTTTGTGTTTGAGAGACAATTTTTTTACCTTATAATGCAAGTACATGAAATAGTGAATTTGTATCCATTATTAAAGTATTCATTTTCCAAAAAACTGAAGTTTTCACTAAAATTGAAAGAAATCATGGCGATCAACAATACAATCCATGCAGAAAATTAACCGATGCAACACGCCAGGGGGAAATATTTCCCAGAAAAAAAGGGATAAAAAACATTGAACTTTTGGAGAAAATGCACGCATTTTGGGAATATCATGGACAAATCGCGCAATTTCCAAAAATCGCACATTTTCGGTGCTATAATAATTATTAATAAAAAATAATGCTAGAAGCTAGTGGAAGAATGAAAATGCATAGTATTTTCACATTTATACAATTTGAATGATTGGCTTTGCTAAAGCTAGCCTGTAATTCAAATCTTGCATTTGCACATATTATTACCATAATAAATTCAATGTGTTACTGTTAAGTCTGGAAAAATATTCCCCCCCCCCCCAGTCCAATAATTGTGCATCCTAAGCTAATTATATTCTGTCGGTCCGTGCCACGTCACTTCCGGTTGATGATGCGACTCATGGTCGAGTGAAAACATTCGATTTTTGTTGATGATTTCTGTCATTGGTGTTATGTAAATTTCGATCGCAAATAGTCAGTGGAATCAAACAACCGTTTCTAAGTCTTCAGAGTGGAAGAAACTTACGTGATTTACCGTTTATATACTGACAAACTTAAAATTAAATTCAATGGTCGAGTGTCGTTTTTTTCCGAAATTGAGGGTCACTCCAGCAACATCGCTATGTAGCCTCCTTCACAGCCGGTTTCTGTTGTTCACAACAAACCGTGAGCCACATGCAGTTTGGGCCCGAGACTAGAGATAGCCCGGATGTCCGACCGACAGAATAGATAATAATAATAATTTAATACGTAATAATTATAATAATAATAATAATTTAATCATGATAATAATAATCTTAATAACACTGACAGATTTATTGCATAAATTAGAAGTAAATTGACAAAAGAACAACATCTGTGCAAACGTCGTGTTAGCGCAAGAGAATGGCAATTGCATTTTGGTTATTTTATGGATGCATTTTTGTGTTTCAGTGTGTTTACTATAATTTGTTTATTTGCTGCTAAGCAGGGTATAATTAGTGTCACAATTTTGCATTGGAAATTTGTGTGATTCCATAGCAATTTGGCTAGATTGTAACAAAATGCGATGTGATACCGGTTATATTATGCCCTGCTGCTAAGACTTGTAAAACGGGTGTGATTCCAAATTTGTACAAAATTTTTATTGATTTTCAGCCCGTTTTGGGGCATTTTAGCCCAATTTGACATTGTTTTTCAGGATTTTCTTCTACTTTCAGGATATTTCACAAGCTTTGAATCACACCCCTGGTAAATGTTCTTAAAATGTGTGCATTTACTTATAATTATTTTCATTGAAAATATTTATAAATTGAGTTATTAAAATAACTCAATTTTGCCCAAAATGTCACATACTTCATTCTTGCACAGACCCAATGGATTCGCTTTCAATTTTCATCTTCATCTGCTTCTGGAGTAAGACATCACCACTGATGCAAGCAGACCGGGGAATGATACTGGAAAAATGATTATTTTTGTGTGTGTAAATTTTCATACTTTGCCGATTTGTAGCCATATCACTTGTTTTAAAATTCTTGATTTTGAGTTTTCTTACATACATCTATACATAAAAAGAGCATATTTGCTTGTTTTTATTTTCACCTTAGCTGCATTGAGCGCAAAAAGCGCAAAAATTAATGTACCGCAAAAATTTTACCGTACTGATATTGGCATATGGTGATATTGATCATAAACATAAATGTTATGAATTGATATGAATGAGATAACAGTCACCAAGTTGAATGGACTCTCACCATCTGCTCCCTGCCTGCCACAGTAATGTGTCCTATTTGAGCGAGTCGCAAATGTAGTACTGGCTGGATGCTGTCTGATAGCCTTTGATATGGGCGTCAATGAATCCTGGAAGTGGGGACACAGGGACATGTCCACTACACACATACACTCTTTCGGAATATGAATCGCTTTCTGTAATTATTTTTTAAACTTCTTGACAATTCAGGTCAATTGGTGATTGGTTTAACTTTACCCTCTATTGTGGCATTGATTTCTTTTCTACATGGGGGAGGGGGTGGGGGGGGGGCGGGGTTGTAAAAAATTGCCAAGATTCCACACAGTTAGTGCAAATACGAAATGGGGTTTCCTGAATGGTTGGCTGTATTTGAAATACACTCCCATGTTCAGGAGATTAAGGCCATGTCTTCCATAGAGGGTGTATGGATTGCAACTAGAATAGCCTTATGATCCGATTGTTGGAATGTGACAAATCGGATAATATATATGTGCTGGGCTACTACTAGGGTGCAGTTATGTTTCCAATACATAATATTGGGGGTTAAGGGCAAGTAGGCCAATATCTGCAATAGCTGCCAGATTTGTTATATTTTGAGAATGTGTACAAAATAGAATGCAATTTGTCAAATATCTATAGGGCATCTATTGCAGATAGGGCCTTCTGGTCCTATTCCCTGGATATTATAAACTGCTTAACACCCATACCATTTTGTGTTCCAATATTTCCATAATATCCTGCAAGTGACAAAAAAGATTTGTATGTGTTTGGGTATTAGCTAGCTGCATTGGTGTCTACCATGCTCTAAGCTGCTTCAGATGAATAAATCCGATTTACTTCACAAATAGCAGTGTATCACGGGAGATATTGTACCCTTCCCAGAATCCTTTGCAATATGACGCATCACCTCATTACAGCTAATGACACTCCGGTAACCTTTGTTTTCATGTTGAGAATAGACTGGCTAAACAGTCAAGATATAAACATACTCTGGTATGTGCTCTGTTCATTGTAAAGGTACTTTTGTCACTATTGCCCCATGCATGGCACTAGATAGCAAATCAGTACAGAAAATTGAAATCGAAGAAATGCATTGTGGGAAGTGTAAGATATCTTCTTTGATAGTGTGTTGTGTGTGGAAAACATCATGCAACACTACATCATCAAATCCCATACATATGTGACAGTATACAGCACATCTGAGGTGATGTACATCTGCATTCTGCACTACAAATGCTTGTCGGAATGTATTTATTCATTGGAGTACAATTATTATTGAATGAAATGTATTTTGTTTTACATGGTTATTAATTGAACGTTTAGTAACATTCTGTTTAATTGATCATTTGACTTGATTTGATTTGATTTTCTAATTGTTTACTATTACTACTATTTTAATTCATTGTGGACTATCATGGCTAAATTATGTAATGTTTAAAGGCTTAAATGAAAAATAGGCTTATATTTATTATTTTGATTTAGTCAAGCTTTAAAACATTAATACTTCAGTAGATATAAAAAATAGTTATCTACTGAAGATATGAATTTGAGATGAAATATTTCATATTTTAGTGTTATACAAAAAGTTGGTTAATTTGAGAGGGAAACATATATGAGTATGACCAGATTGACAGCCTCATCCCAGGGGTATATAAACTTGAAAATGTCCTAATTTTTGGTATGAAAATAAGCACTTTCGGAAGTTAGGGAAGAAAGAGACCTCTTACCCATTGCAAAACCAGGGACTGTCTTTTGGAATTTGCAGGAGAGCAATAAATAGCTTTTAAGGAGAGCTGTTTAGAGCATTTACAATAGAATGTAAGGAGAGAATGGTCGACTAAGGAGAGCTACAAATTACTCCCCTCTATCAGATTGAAGGAGAGCAGTAGAGTGTTATTGCTCTAGCTCTCCTCAAAAGGCAGTCCATGCAAAACATGTAAAGTCACACAAATATCCTTGAACGTTATGGTATGGAAAAAAAAATAAGCCTTTTCGTAAAAATATATACCTTTGCCTCATCCTCATCTCCTCTAAAGTGGATATATTTTAAAAACATCAGAAGAAAGCACACATTGTTCTCATCATCAAGGTGAAATTTTAGGCCTGATATGTTCGGTTTAGATGTTATGAATGAAAAAGAGATCATCACCCATAGTGGTTCCCACACTGTTCTATGGGCCATTGTGAAACATGCGTTGGCTTCTAATATATCATAACTGCCAGTCAGGGTCTTAGGCAGGATTTGAAGGTTTGGGTGTGTAAATTCAACACTTCCTACACGGCTGGCTGCTTCTGCCAGTGTAATTTACCTCACAATTTGGGAATCAGGTTATTTTGGTGCAGGCCTCATCAATGTGAGGTATAAAACACAATACAAAAAAATCTGACCATGCCTCTTTGCAGTGTTATAAAAAAATCTACTGAAGATATGAATATGAGAGGAACAAAAAACCTGGCCATGCCCCTTTATTGCAGTGTTATAAAAACTTGTTATCTACTGAAGATATGAATTTGAGCAGAACAAAAAAACTGACCATGCCCCTTTATTGCAGTGTTATAAAAACTTGTTATCTACTGAAGATATGAATTTGAGCAGAACAAAAAACCTGACCATGCCCCTTTATTGCAGTGTTATAAAAACTTGTTATCTACTGAAGATATGAATTTGAGCAGAACAAAAAACCGGACCATGTCCCTTTATTGCAGAGTTACACAAAACTTGTGCTATCTACTGAAGATATGACTTGGAGAGGAACAAAAAACCTGACCATGCCCCTTTATTGCAGTGTTATAAAAACTTGTGCTATCTACTGAAGATATGAATTTGAGCGGAACAAAAACCTGACCATGCCCCTTTATTGCACTTTGCAGAGTTACAAAAACCTGTGTTATCTACTGAAGATATGAATTTGAAAGGAACAAAAAACCTGACCATGCCCCTTTATTGCAGTGTTATAAAAACTTGTGCTATCTACTGAAGATATGAATTTGAGCAGAAAAAACCTGACCATGCCCCTTTATTGCAGAGTTACAAAAACTTGTGTTATCTACTGAAGATATGAATTTGAGAGGAACCAAAAACCTGACCATGCCCCTTTATTGCAGTGTTATAAAAACTTGTGCTATCTACTGAAGATATGAATTTGAGCAGAACAAAAAACCTGGCCATGCCCCTTTATTGCAGAGTTACAAAAACTTGTGTTATCTACTGAAGATATGAATTTGAGAGGAACAAAAAACCTGGCCATGCCCCTTTATTGCAGTGTTATAAAAACTTGTGCTATCTACTGAAGATATGAATTTGAAAGGAACAAAAAACCTGACCATGCCCCTTTATTGCAGTGTTATAAAAACTTGTGTTATCTACTGAAGATATGAATTTGAAAGGAACAAAAAACCTGACCATGCCCCTTTAATATTGCAGTGTTATAAAAACATTATTGCAGTGTTATAAAAACTTGTGTTATCTACTGAAGATATGAATTTGAGAGGAAACAGGTACTAGGTGGTTGTTGATGATGATGAATGTTGATAATGATGATGGTGTATGGTGATAATGAAGATGATGTATGGCGATGATCTTGATGGTGTATGATAATGATGATGATGTATGATAATAATGATGATATTAATGATGCTGTTTGATGATGATGTTTGATGATGATGGTGATGAATGATGATGTTTGATGATAATGACATCTGATGATGATAATGATGATGATGACATATGGTGATAATGATAATGATGATGATGATGATGATGAATGATGATGATAATGATGATGATAACATATGATGATGATGATAATGATAATGATGATGATGATGATGATGACACTGACAACCATTCAGCAGCTGCAGCTTAAAACAATACCCCTCCTCACAATAAATAGATAGTTCTCATGCATCATACATCGTGGAAGCTTATTCCCATAACACACATTACGTGCAGAGAAGATAGCTTACCCAGAATCCTTTGCAACATGATGTATCACCGTATTTCATCAAATGACACTCCATTACTTTGTACAGATTCCTGTTTTTTTTTTGTATTTTGAGAATGATTAGACTGATTAAACATGGATCAATATTCACAAATAAACATATTTTGCAAGATCTGGATGTGATCTGCTCATTGAGGTACTTTTTGTTACTACCAATCCATGTTGTGCTAGATAGAAATGGAAGAAATGCATTATGGGAACTGTAGATGTCTTCTCTGCATAATATCTGAATTCACAGAAAAGAGCCAAAAAATTGAACAGTTCCTGAGAAGTGAACATCTTCCTGTTCATTCAAACTTAAAAATAGAAGGGGAAACTGAAAAAGAAAAGGGGGAAATATCCCCTTAGCCTCGCTACATGGTAAAATCAGTTATACCAGGAACCAAAACTTGATGATAATGTAATCCTGCCATTTATAAATCACTACAGGGCCCCTTGCATAAATTACGGCTAAGCGCTAAATTGGATTTTACATAGCAATGCGTGCAGGTGTCTGAGACATACATTCTTTTTTTCTTGGCCTTATCTACTGAAGATATGAATTTGAGCAGAACAAAAAACCTGACCATGCCCCTTTATTGCAGTGTTATAAAAACTTGTGTTATCTACTGAAGACATGAATTTGAGAGGAACAAAAAACCTGACCGTGCCCCTTTATTGCAGTGTTTTAAAAACTTGTGTTATCTACTGAAGATATGAATTTGAGAGGAACAAAAAACCTGACCATGCCCCTTTATTGCAGAGTTACAAAAACTTGTGCTATCTACTGAAGATATGAATTTGAGCGGAACAAAAAACCTGACCATGCCCCTTCATTGCAGTGTTATAAAAACTTGTGTTATCTACTGAAGATATGAATTTGAGCGGAACAAAAAACCTGACCATGCCCCTTTATTGCAGTGTTATAAAAACTTGTGTTATCTACTGAAGATATGAATTTGAGAGGAACAAAAAACCTGACCATGCCCCTTTATTGCAGTGTTATGAAAACTTGCTATCTACTGAAGATATGAATTTGAGAGAAAACAGGTGGATATTGATGTTTGTTGATAATGATGATAATGTATGATGATGATAATGATAATGGTGTATGATGATGATGATGATGATGGTGTATGATGATGATGATGATGATGATGATGATGAGGTATGATAATAATGATGATGCTGTTTGATGATGATTGATGATAATGATGATGATGTTAAATGATGATGATGATGTAAGGGGATAATGATAATGATGATGACACTGACAACCATTCAGCAGCTGCAGCTTAAAACAGTAACCCTCCTCACAATAAATAGTTCTCATGCATCATACATCGTGGAAACTTATTCCCATAAAACACATTACGTGCAGAGAGAATATCTTACCCAGAATCCTTTGTAACATGATATATCACCGCATTTCATCAAATGACACTCCATTACTTTGTACAGATTCCTGGTTTGTTTATTTTGAGAATGATAAGACTAATTAAACATGGATCAATATTCACAAATAAACATATTTTGCAAGATCTGGATGTGATCTGCTCATTGAGGTACTTTTTGTTACTATCAATCCATGTTGTGCTAGATAGAAATGGAAGAAATGCATTATGGGAAGTGTAAGATACCTTTTCTGCACAATATGTGAATTCACAGAAAAGAGCCAAAAAATTAAACAGTTCCTGAGAAGTAAACATCTTCCTGTTCTTTCAAACTTAAAAATAAAAAGGGGAAACTGAAAAAGAAAGGGGGAGAATATCCCCTTAGCCTCGCTACATGGTAAAATCAGTTATACCAGGAACCAAAACTTGATGATAATGTAATCCTGCCATTTATAAATCACTACAGGGCCCCTTGCATGCACACATGGCCCATTTATATTATATTATCATATAAACTGATAGCCATACTTGCCTGAAGATAAATACCACACAGATAAACTTACTCATGCTTTTTATAGATGCGGGATTCACTTTTATTTTTTGTGCAAAGAAATATTCAGTCTCATCATTTAGGTAAAAAAAGTACACATCTCAAAGCTGCCGGGTGCATTCGTTTTGTGGTGTGCATTCGTCTCGGAGAAATTGGCCAGTGTAATTTTGTTTACACATTTTTCCCTTCCAAATGTATCGGTAAAAAGATGTTTTAAAGCATTTGTTGAAAGAATTGTGTAATGAAATGTAATGTAAGTTTGAAAGTTCTGATCATCTCAAGCTTATTTTTAACCGAGATGGTGGGGGGGGGCACTTTCGGCATTGGGTTATAAGATCTTCGCAAGCATTGAGTACATACTAATTTTTTGGCAATTTTATGGCTAGGACTAGTGGATTTTATAATATCAGAGAGGGCCTTTACGGTCATGGTCCCCTATGCACTGAATATTTTATTTTAAAAGTGCTAGACCACGGCTGATAATGCATCAGAAACCTGATAGAGACTTAAGGCTCAACTGAAATGGCATTTGTCTACCGATCCGATATCGGCCGATATCCGAGCTGATCCAATATCGGTAAAAAAAATAAAAATTTTGGGGTGTTTTTCATCAGATTTTTTTATTGGATGGGTGATGGATGACTGTTACGCATTTTTCAAGCTGTCCAAGTTCGACCGCTGGCAAAGGCCTTGTATGATTGTATAAAATATTGATCAGTATACTTTGCTCCACATAATGTATCTATTTGAAACACAGAGCATATCCCAATTTTAAAATAATCAAATTTTATTCAATCAAATTTAAGCAGAGAGTTTGCTCCTTTTCCTGGCACTGAAAAAAAGACAATTCTGACTATGTTCCTGGATTTTGTGATAGCAGGCCACATATACCAGATCCCATATTAGCCTGATAGGTGATGCTTAGTTCTCTCTAACACCATATACGTGGCCCAATTGCACTTACAGTTCACACTACCATTCACAATTTCAGGGTGTCGAGGTTTGTGGGTTTCAAATTTGAGGGGGGGGGGAATCAGAATCCAAGAATTGACCAATTTGTATGTTTATATTAAATCTTGGTTATGGGTCTGGACTGGGGTCACATTGAAACCTGTACTAGTTGTGAGGCATAATTCAAGTCAATGTTTATTCACCGTGTAGATAGAGCCAAGTCAATTATTGAATTATCACAATTCAATTAATTAATCTAGGGTTGCCTAGCTGGCCAACCAGACAGATAGCAGGTTGAATACATCATGCATTTATCATTTGCGAGGATTGTAGATGTACGTCTTCCCAAAATGTCACAAGTAATCTTGAAAACCTCTGGCAATGACTCTTAAAACAAAAAGAAATATTTTGTCGAGCAGAATCGTTATTACAGGCTACATACAATATGATGGACTGACAAGGCTCAAATATTCTTTTGATTTACCGAGTGCCAGTGTTGACTGTAAAAAATTCAAGCTTGGGCTATAACAAAATTGGCCCTATGAATAATTAAAGGCCACTATTTTTGTTATTATTTTCTCTGTTTTGCCTCTTATTATTCCTCTGGGCAAATTTACAAGCTCATGCAGCATTAGCGGGAACACCAATAAGGGAACACAGATGAGGGCTCATAATTTTGAACAATCTATGAAATGAACCCTTGTACACTTTTTTGAAATTGACAAATATTTTTAACGAGGAGGAGGGACTATTTTGTGCAATTTGAGGGTGAGTCATTCCAGGGGTGGTCATTCTTATCTTGGCACCCTTGTATTTTGAGCAATGGATGAATTCCCCTTTCAAATTGAGCTTATTAGCACTATTATTGTCTAGCAAGGCATTAGCCAGAGGGGTGTCCAGGTGTCATTTGGACGCCCAGTTTTCAATTTGGACACCCTAAAATTCTGATTTTTATAATGGAGTGAATAGGAGTGGACACCCAGATTTTGAAGAATAAGGTATTTTTGACCATTTTGGACACCTTAAAGACACCCCTCTGGCTAATGCCTTGTTGTCTAGCACTTTGTTTATATGTCTTTCTCCTTTTTTTTTTTGTATTTTGAATGTTTGTTCTCAAAAAGAATTTTAAAGACATTCTAGATTTCGTTACTGTTGACTGAAAATAAGCTTATGATGATGATGGTGATTTGACTAATATATGATAGAAGCAAGTGTAGAAGATTTAAATAAGGTCATGCATTTCTTCAACAGGGGGTGTATGGAATTCAAATGGATTTGCCCATTATCACAAACAGATTTCACCTGACAAATACACAGTATCAGGTGTTTAATTAGAAGAACCTCTTGGGATTGGTAAATACTAGAAACACCTCTAGCACATCAATCACAGGTGAGGATGCTGTGGTGCTGACAATCTAAATCTTAGCTTTGACCCATTATCAGTGATGCACATCATATTCAACGATTGAATCAATATTAATACTCTGCGTGCTGGCTTCAACATAAAAAGTCACAACTTTTGGGATACTTTCCCAAAATATCGAGAGCGATCTCAAGAACCACTGAACCAATACTAGGCTTGTTTGTACTCATGTTGATTCCAAATATGGTCATGAAAATGTACCATTTTGAAATTTTTTATTTGTTAACATTTTAAAACTTGTCGTCTGCAGTCAACACAGGTGTGTTAAACCTTTGCGCACTATAAAGATTTTTGTAATGCATTTATTTTTGTGTTATTCGTGTTCCAAGCAGCTACATGTACTGCAAAAATAATACAAATATATTGCTTCAAGTGTATAAGTGAGGAAGCTTAAGATCACAGCTTTAAAACAACTGAAATAATCAAAAATCGGCAAATTGCAAGATGAGATTATCAGATTAATCGAACAAAAACATATGTCCACTTTTATAGCACTATCGTTGTAGCAAGATTTGTCTTTTTACTATACATTACTATAAAGCGTAATATGTTGTGGCACAAAATATTATTTTGAAAGAGCCCATGTTTTTTGTACCATGGCAGTTTTCCAAAATTGATTTCGTTCCAAAAATTTTTAGGCAAGTGCAAAGGTTTCTTATTATTAATTAAGATAGCAATACGAATATACATATAATACAGGTTTTGGATTGGTCCTGTTCACAGTCTTCAGTGATTGCATCAGTAATGCAAAGAGCAAGAGTTAACCCCAAGAGAAGTATCTGCCGATTGGCCAAAAAGAAGCTTTCATTATCAATTGGCCCAATCAGCAACACTGTTAGAATAATTTCACCAAAAATTGAGGTGAATTATTTGCAAAGCTCCATTTTGATTGGTGATATATAAGTGAAGATATCATGTAATTGACCAATCAGAGGCAATGTTAGATTGGCAGGTAGTGCTCAGGGGGTTAATAGCAGTGGGATTGTAGTGACCAATAGAGACCATTACAGATGACCATTGCTTTAAATTGTGGATGGATGGCTCTGTCAGACCGGTCAAGACTTGTTAGTGTATTGAAATTGTGCAGAAAATTAAAACACTTACTGCAAATTTGTTCTCAAATTCAAGTTTAAAATAAAATTGATTATATGAATAGAAAGGTTAAATGGCATTTTTATCAGACCTGAATATGTTCAGGGTTTCAGTTGATTTCAGCTTTTTTTTGTTGCTCAAATTTATTTGTATTCTTTTATTTTCAGCCTAATTTGAGCTATTTTACCATGATTCTACACCTTTTTTCCAGCTTTTGTTTGTTTATTATGCCTCCACCGCGAGGCATACTGTTTTTGCAATGTCCGTCCATCCGTCCTTCCGTCCATCCGTGCTTCCGTCCGGATGCCATATCTCGGGCATGGATGGGCGGATTGACTTCAGATTTTCAGGATAGGTGGGTCATGGTCAAAAACTCTGGCTACTTTTTTTTGTGTGAGGTCCAAGGTCATATACTGAGGTAAAAGGTCATTTGAGGTCAGGGGGTCCATTTTCCTTATTTACCTCTTTTCTCTGAGACTAGGGGTCGCATGTTCCTCATACTTGGTGGGTGGGTGCATCTTGACCCCAGGCAGAACAAGTTTGTATTGGTTAGTGGGTCAAGGTCACCTGAGGTCATGCAGGGGTCATTTGAGGTCAATTAGCAAAACTGTCATATGGCCATGAAACTTGGTAGGTACAGTCAACATTTAGAGCCGAATTTTTGGAAGGTCATTTTGGGGTCATCCGGGGTCACCCAGGGGTCATCTGAGGTCAAATTAGTAAAAACTGTCGTATGGGCATGAAATTTGGTGGGTACAGTCAATATATAGAGCCAAATTTTTGGAAGGTCATTTCGGGGTCATCCGAGGTCATCCAGGGGTCATCTGAGGTCAAATTAGTAAAAACTGTTGGATGGGCATGAAACTTGGTGGGTACTGTCAACATTTAGAGCCAAATTTTTGGAAGGTCATTTTGGGGTCACCAGGGGTCATCTGAGGTCAAATTAGTAAAACTATCATATGGGCATGAAACTTGGTGGGTACAGTCAACATTTAGAGCCAAATTTTGGGAGGTCATTTTGGGGTCACCAGGGGTTATTTGAGGTCAAATTAGTTAAAACTATCATATGGGCAAGAAACTTAGTGAGTACAGTCAACATTTAGAGCCAAATTTTTTGGACATCATTTTGGGGTCACCCAGTGGTTATCTGAGGTCAAATTAGTAAAAACTGTTGGATGGGCATGAAACTTGGTGGGTACAGTCAACATTTAGAGCCAAATTTTTGGAAGGTCATTTTGGGGTCACCAGGGGTCATCTGAGGTCAAATTAGTTTGAACTATCATATGGGCATGAAACTTGGTGAGTACAGTCACATTTAGAGCCAAATTTTTGGGAGGTCATTTTGGGGTCACCCAGGGGCCATCTGAAGTCAAATTGGTAAAAACTGTCACACGTACATGAAACTTGGTGGGTACAGTCAACATTTAGAGCCAAATATTTGGAAGGTCATTTTGGGGTCATCGGGGGTCACCCAGCTTTGTATCAACTTGTGAATACGTGCCACATCACTCCCTTTAGTGGAGGCATCACGGTCGACGCTTGGCGTCGAAAACCGCGACATCCGAGAACCGCGATCCATCTAGTTTGTTTTATTTCTTCTTTAACTTGGGACAGTCAATCAGTTGAAAACACACATTAATAATAATCATCTGTTCTTCCGTGAGGCCTAGGGAAAGCATTTTCAACATTTTTCTACAATGCAATATTTTCAATTCTGAAATGTCCATGGTTGATGTCCACAGATAAGTAGTTAGAAACGTTCTGTAGTCCACATTTGCTGTTAGTTGTGCAGAGGTCAGTGTGTTTGTATGATTTGTTGATGATGTCGTCTTTCCAAATCTACTGGTACTTGGATATGGCAGCTTGGATGTAATGGATCTAGGCTATTTTAAGTCCATCAGTAAACACGATATCAAAACTATTACTAATCATTTATCAGTGACACTGCATTCTTTACCGTCATTAGTTATTTGTTTTCGGCCTTTTTCAGTGTCAGTGTGTCCTCATACTCATACAGTCACACACAATGGTGAAGCTCTGCTATTTGATAGATAAATACAACTCGATAGTGTAGTACGTGTCAAATATGTGTGTACATTGATTCATTGGATGTGTTGTAATGACCAGAGTAAAGTACAAATTATTTGGATTGTAAAGAAATGGATTAATCAATACATGGATCAGAGATGAAAATATGATAAGTCAAGGCTGAAAAAAGTACTGTAAAAGAGTTAATTGCCAATTTTGAACTACATTGTTTGTTGTTAAGGGGTACTACACCCCTGTGGTGAATTTGTGACTATTTTTGCATTTTTCTCAAAAAATAATAACGCACTGGTAACAAAAGTTATGTATATTATTGGGGCAAGGAATCTAATTACTACACTGAAATTTCAGTGACTCAAGACAAGCGGTTCAGTATTATGATAGGAAATGAGGTACACCCTAGCGGTACCTTATTTCTTGTCATAAATAACGAACCGCTTGTCTTGGGTCACTGAAATTCCAGTGTAGTAATTGGATTCTTGCCCCTATAATATACATAACTTTTGTTACCACTGTGTTATTAGTTTTTAAGAAAAATGCAAAAATAGACTCAAATTTATCGAGGGGTGTAGTACCCCCTTAATTTCGCGATTTTGAGTTTTACTTACAAATAGAGGTCTACACATGTACATTAAAATACCATTATTTGCATGTTTTTAATTTGAAAGCATGAAAGTTAATGTAGCACAAAAATATCCACTTTTACAGTAATCCCCCTGCTCCCCAGCCAGAACAAACAATCACACAAAATCCCACTTTTGGGCAAAATATGCCAAATTTTAGGCAGCTTTGCAACCCCGCCCCCATGCCTGGTGCTGCACTGTTGGTATTATTCCGGGGGGGTCACTCCCATTGTGGCCTGTACACCATCCGCGATAATGAAAACGCGTAAAAAGGGTAGCTTTTCGTGTGTAAGCACGATACGCGCGTAACACGTTTAGGGTGTCAAAAACATGAAATATTGGAAAAAAGGGTAGCAAAATTGCAATTGCTAATACACGGAAATGAAATTTAGGGTATGAAATTTGATGCAAGGAATAAAATCAATGTTTAGGGTATTGTTTCAGCCAAGGGTTAAATCCTTGTTTAGGTGCTTTTCAAAAGTTGATTATCGCGGATGGTGTACAGGCCACAATGGGAGTGACCCGGGGTATTATTGAATAAAAATAATTATAATTTTGATCAGCTTATGTCTGTGATGTTGGTAGTCTGAGCAAAGATTTGGGGTTTGTGATTTTATGTGATGTTGATAAAAGTGTATATTTTGTGAGTTTGGTTTAAAATGTCTTCATCAATAAAGCTCATTTAGCGCTTGCATAAGTTCAACTGCATGTTTGTCTGTATCAAAATCCCTTACAATCTATACAGAGGGGGGGTGAGCAGCTTCCTTGGACGAATTCACGACACTGAGCAAGCGGTTGGTTTCTATAACCCAAAAGTTTCACTCCCTGTGGAGAATATTTAAGGACTAGCTGCATGTACATGTAGGCTACTCAAGATTATTTCACTATGTTATGACTCCCGCCTATTTATGCATTAAAAACAAGGTACACACATTGGGCTATTCTTGTTGAAGTCCATACACCCCCCGTGGAAGACATGACCTTAATCATCCATCCAGGGAGTTACTTGGGGTTACTTGAATTGATGACTCCATTTGAAATCTGCACCCCTGTGTGGAAGATTAAGATCATGTCTTCCATAGGGGTGTAATGATTTCAAATGGAAGCAGCCATTTTAAAACCGTTGGACAGAGAAATGCCTTACATCATCCCCATCAACATAGACAATGAAATATTGAGATTTTTGAAACCTTAAGATTTTACTGCTATTTAATATGAGATTGTAAAGAGATACTCTTGAAATAGGTCAAAATGCATTGTCCCACTCAACAATATGAGAATCTTCGGGTTTTTTATTGACAAAATAGTTGCACTTTCATCTAATTTCAGTGTGTTTTTGTCTTTTTTTGTACCATTTCACACACTTTTACAGGTTTTTTATGAGGATTTTTTTCTCTGGCGTGACTCCCATAGTTCATTGCTTTACTGAGCCAAAAACTCATACTTTGATGTATTGTTAATACTACCCCATATCCATGAAACCTTAAAGAAATAATGCCGATGTGAACATACTCTAAATTGATGCCGAGGAGGTTCACAGGATGTACGGTAATGTTGGTCAACAGATAGGTCAGTCACAATTATGCCAATTTCCCACAGACTTGGTTCAGCGATATATCTCTTATGTTGATGCGATATTAACATCAAAGAGGTACAATCAAAGAGAACTGACTCTGTGTGTTGCACACGGAGGGGAAATACTGTAACAGTAGAAATTTTTGCGTACAGATATTTTTGTGATTTTAGTTTTCAGAAAATATGCGCGAATTTAATTTTGCTGTATCTTCATTAATTGCAATGCATCTCTATTGTAAAGGATATTTTCACGAGGTTTTATTTTCGCGATTTACATGTAATGTCAACTAGCGAAATTCGCAAAAATAAAAAGTTTACGAAAATGTCTACTTTTACAGTAGCCCCAAAGAGTACTGACTCCACATGTTTGCATGTTGCTCATGGAGGGAAAACTGTACCTCCGGATTCTTTTGCCATGAGCCCGGTTAACTTTGATTGCTTGTTTGCATTCTGCATCTAATGTGTCATTCCAATTCGATTTTGGGCTCTTGCCGGTATATGCCTGCGGTACAATATTTGCCCTCCATCTGTGACAAGCCAAGATGGCTGATTGACCATAATATTATGCATGTTGCAGTTTTGAGTTGGCACTCTTTCTGGAAAACAGTTTTACCATTCTAGTTTTACCATTCAAAAAACTGTAAATGATATATTGTTTCATTTTGTTTCAACTAGTGGCATAACCAGAGATGGCAGGGGGCAGAGAAGTTAGAATGAAAAATTCTGTTATATTTCAGCCCTTTTTGGATGAGCACTCTTCCCCCTCTAATCTAGACAAATCTATACACACACTTATAGAAGACATAACCTTAATTTCCCACACAGAGTGTGAATAATTCAAATGGGGTTACCTGATTGGATGATTCCATTTGAAATCTGCTCCTCAATGTGGGAGATTAAGGTCATATCTTCCATAGGGGGTGTCGGGATTTGAACTGGAATGGCCCATTCTCAGTGATCTGGCATTTAACCCTTGCAATGCTGAGACACCAGTTACACACCTGGTTTTAACTTTGATCCAACTACAGTGCAAGAGCAAATGTGTGAGGGAGGGAGAAATAGAAATGAGGGAGAGGAGAGAGAGAAAGAAAGAAAGGGAGGCAGAGGAGGGAGACAGAGAGAGAAGATGTGTTTATAATTCCATTTGAAATTCATACTCCCTCAGTGGAAAATATTTCCAAAATCTTTTACAGGGGAGTGCAGACTTTGAATATAATAGCCCAATTCAGGGGCAGACAGAAAGGATAGAGAGAAGATGGAGAGTACTATGCTGAATGCACTTTAGTACTTCCATTCAGCATTAAGTCAAAACAAACAGGGTGTTGACTGACATACTTGAGTGGCGTCGTCAAGATGATTTCAACATTGGATGCAGGTAGCTGTCTGTCTATCCAATCTCTATAGCGATCACAACTGTGACATTGAGTTGCATACTGTAATGTTAAGGCAAGTGGGATGACGGGAGCCATATTTTTCCTCTTTAAGCCATTTACTGCAGTGTACTTCTAATACATAGCACTAATAGAATATTAGACAAGGAAGCTCATATACCGTATTGTTTGTAATAAACGCCGGGGGCGTTGCATTTTTCCAAAAGGGGGGCGTTTATTGGAAGTGAATTGTCAGTGAAAAAAGCTTTAAAATCGTGGCCAATTTCCCGATGGTGCTCCTATTAAAAGGAGGGATTTACACTATACATGATGGCGGCGCCATCAGAAAATGATATTTTCGTGGGGAATACAACAAAATTACACCTGTAAGTGCATGGAATTAGTGAAATTCTACCATAATTAGGCA
Organism: Amphiura filiformis; assembly: GCF_039555335.1. Taxonomy (NCBI): domain Eukaryota; kingdom Metazoa; phylum Echinodermata; class Ophiuroidea; order Amphilepidida; family Amphiuridae; genus Amphiura; species Amphiura filiformis. The sequence continues at coordinate 3,455,570 of NC_092639.1, read as the reverse complement.
ATAAAATGGATGGGAGTTGAGTCATAATAGGTTTTGTCCATCCAATTTTGCGATCGTGACTGACATGACTGATGCAAGTTTTAAGCTTACCTACACGATATGTCATGGAAATGTTCGCATTTTTGTCAAATTTTCACAGAAAAATTGGAGGGGGGCGTTTATTAGAGGGGGGGGGCGTTTATTACAAACAATACGGTAGGTCTTGTGGTTTTTGAGTTATGACTGAAAATATTCCAAAACTGTTTCCCCTTCTGAGAAAAATCATGCACATGGGGAGAAAATGACAAACAACCCTTGTATATGAAGCCATGGGGTCTCCTTTATAGCCTACACCATTTCTCTCATGTGTCAGCTTTATTTGTCTCAATATTTAAGTTCAAACACCGCTAGGACATGCTCCCTCTGACCTGCCTTACGACATGTTGAAAATCATGGAGTACATCTCCTTTACCATTTCTCTTGTGTGTCAGCTATATTGGTCTCAATATTTGAGTACAAACCACCACTAGGTCATGCTCCCCACCGACCCGCCTTATGACATTTTGAAAAACATGGTGTACATCTCCTTTATAGAACCCATACCATTTCTCTTGTGTGTCAGCTTTATTGGTCTCAATATTTGAGTGCAAACACCGCTAGGTCATGCTCCCCACCGACCCGCCTTACGATGTTTTGAAAAACATGTACGGGGTGTCATGTACGGGGTGTGGGGGTGTGTGTGTACAAATGGATTATGTGTGATCCTATGGTTTGATAAGTACTTGAACATCAGCTAATTTGTAGTAGCAAAGCTACTTCAAATAATTACATTATGCAGAATATAGGATGTTGTTCAAACCACAACCTGATCAGTTTGTGGTTGTCTGAGAGATGTTGTTGTCAAAGTAGAACTCTCAACTCACTTACAAGATGTGTGTACTGCAAAATCTTGACACAGTTCTTGCTTTCATGTACATCAGATTTCACTTAAAAGGGGCACTTCAAGATCCACAGTGCTGCCCCCCCATTAACTCCAAAAAAGTTCAAATTTTCCCCATCCGAAACATAGGACTACATAATTTTTGTGTGCATAACCTTTCTTGCAGATTTAGTTAGTTTGACAAAGACATCATCTAATTTGTATAGTATGTCGACAGACTGAAATTACAGCACAGTAGAAAATGATAATTTCTGTTATAAATGGCAGGGGTTTTACCCCTTGGCACACTGGGGCTGGTTACAAGCGCAGGTTATATTGCATAATAAAACTAATTGATATTTTGCACTACTTTTGTATTCCTATGTGCAGGAAGCCCAATTTGAGAAGCTAACAAGGGAGTTAGAGGTTGAAAGGAGGACAGTCGCTGACCAATTGGACAGAGTCCGCTACGGATCAGAGACTGCTAGTCTCAAAAGTATCAGGTATTAATTGCAGATTTGCAGTACAAATGATATACCAAATTTTTCACAGGCAGTGTAAGAGATGGCTAAGTATCAAGGTATCATAATCCAAGATTGAATTAAAAAGACTTGTTTGCGTACATTGTATGAGGTCCTGTCAACCAGACCCAAAATGCCGTACTGTGCAGGTCAGCAAACATCCAATCACGCTGCACCTTTTCACTGATATCAGGCGCAAACTAGTCTTTTAAAATTCAGTCTTGGATTATCTCCTTACACAGTCATCAAGTTTGAGGGCGGAGCCTCGAACGTACATGAATGGGAATTGAAGCAGGCACACAACATCAGGTAAATGGCATAATTCTTCATGTCTGTTGCTTGTTCAAGGCTCTATGGTGGAACCTAGAGAAGATATATTACCCTTCCCAGAATCCTTTGCAACATGGTATAATTACCTTATTTTATCAAATGACACTCTACAAGTTCCCTTTGATTTCATTTTAAGAATAGGCTGGTCAAACTTGGGTCAATGGTCAAGAAATAAACACATTTTGCAAAATTTGGATATGCTCTGTTCATTGAAGTACATGTACATTTTGTCACTCGACCCATGTTGCACTAGAGTCTAGATAGCAAATCAGTACAGGAAATTGAAATGGGAGAAATGCATTGTGGGAAATGTCTTCTCAGGGTGGAACAGTGCAATGGCCAAATAGAGCACAACTGCACAGAAAATGATGATTAGCAAGTAATTTACAAACTGTGTAAGAAACTGATATTTCTTATTCAAAAATATTTTCCCCATATTAAAATGTTGACAAAAATAAACATTAATAGGAAAATACATCTTGATACCCCATCCCATTCTTTTGTAACTTTTAAAACCAAATCTAAATTGCACTTTCAGTAATAAGTTTCTGTGTATTTTTTGCCAAACAGTACTACAGACGATTCATTTTCTTGGCGGCGTTCAGCACAAAACGAGTCATCCCATCTTGCAGATGAGAGTAGTATAGACGACAATAGACCAAACTCTCAACTCATTGATTCATGCTTGTAAGTTGTTTGTTTGTTTTCTTCATATGTGATGTGATCAAGCAAAATCAGTCGGAAGTTGGAAATACTGATTTCCAGATGTAGATAAACAAACAAAGACATTTCTTTTGTTGTCTACTGTTTTGAAAATGCTTCAATTGTTCCTATCATTGGAACTAAAAACTGAAAATTGAATACCCGACTTCATGACTGATTTTGCTTGATCACATCACATATATCTTAGTCAAGAGTTGAAAGCAGTGTTGAGGACACCAGACCAAACTTGAACTCATTGAATCATGCACATGGACGTCATTGTTGTGTGTAGTTCCATACTATGTCACACGTGGAGGTCTACTGTTGTTTATTAGTAACTGCGCATTACATTCACATTTTGACAAATAAATAAGTTTGATTGTGTTAGTCTTATGCGTTGTGTATATATTCATGAGGTTATGAATCATCTATAAACCCATCACTGTTTTCTGTACAATCTCTAACCATTTATACTGGCTTATGCTGTGTCTTGGTGTATTTATGGCAACAAGAAGGTTCTTCAAACAAGATAATTTCCACTGTCAATTATTTTTATGAATGCCTTTTGGTTATGAAAATCAAATTACTTTAATTTAGTTTTATACTCAGTTAATATCTGCATAGTCTCACATAATAAGGGGGTTACAATTGTGAAAATAAATCTTAACCAAATAAGTCAATTGACCCACTGATCAAAATGTTAATATCAAAAAATGTAGTGAAGTCTACCTAGAGAGAGCTATGAATACAGATGGGGTATTATCACAACCTGGTATAACCCTTCCCATCATGCAGTGCTGTGATTTTGCAATAAAGGGGCATTATATGTATATTGTGGGCTGTGGTTGTAGTAGCACTATTCTCTGGCTCTGTTGCTAGTTATAGCTAGGTCATACTAAAGAGTGCACCCCATTGCTTTTCGTAATATTGAAGCATTGAAGAATTTTGGTACTGTCCCAAATCAAAGTCTCAGGACACAAAATGAACTGAACTGTAAATTGTATGCAATGCATTGTGGGTTATCATTTGTGCCTCCTCTGGGTATTATAGCGTACAAACAAAACAATGCATGATATTAGAGATGAGAGCCTGATGACAGGGTTGCCAACTCTGCCATTTGGTAGCCCAATTAGGTGACATTTGAAGATTTTCTGTACAACTGTTTAGTTTCCTGTCCCATAGAAACCAATAATTAAGAATAAATGGGGGACTTATTAACATTTTTCTTCTGCTATTTTCGGAAGAGTCCTGTCTCATATAAAGCAATGGCTAAGACATAAATTTTGTTGACTTTTCAGTGATTTGCCTGGCGATTGGGGCAAAAGATTGGGTTATGCTATTTAAAATCCATGCTCCTCGTGGATGATTTTGGAAATATCTTCCAAGTATGAATTTCAAATAGAATTAGCACATTAACTAACTCGATTTGAAACTCACCCTCCCTCTGTGGAATATTCAGGTCGAATCGTTCTCAGCGGATGTATGAAATTCAAAATAATGATAATAACAATAGTGATGTAATCATTCCGTTTGAAATTTTTGGATTTTAAATGGAATAACCAAATTTCTGGCAACCCTGCCTGATGTTGGCAGCGGAATAGGATCATATTAATGCCAGTTGTTTTAAAATATAACCAAATCATACAGAGGTGAATGTCTTGGATAAATATAAACAGGTAGATATTGCAGGCATGGCTAGGGTTAATAACAGGATTTGTTTTTTTAACAGCAGGAAATCACAATATGAAAGATGGGGGTCTGATGGTTGCTGAGGAATATGATCATATTTCAAATACATTTTGGGTTGGGTTAAAATATAAACAAATCATAGATATTGACTGTCTTCAAAAATATAAAACACTAGATTTTGAGGCGCAAAAATATTGTTTAATTGGTGTTAAAGGCCAAGAAAATATGGATTGGCCAATCAGATTCTTTTTTATTTTTTACACTTCAGTTTTTAAAGGATCAAAGCCCGTAGTACAAGGTGTCCCATAAAAAGGTTACATGTAGAAAATGAACCGCATTTGGCGATGGTACAACAAAACAATGTCGTTTTTTCAGGTTTTATTTATTTATTCTTCTTGTAACTCTCTGCAAAATTTCAACTTCGTATCGTAAAAGGAACTTAACTTATGAGCGTAAGATGACATGGCTGTTACGAGTGACTTATCATCAAAATATTTTACAACGAAAGTTGAACACAAGCACGCCTTTGTTCTCTATTTTTTCTTATTACTTTCTATTTTTCTCTTATTTTTTATCATTATTTTGTTCTTGGTTGAAAAACCTATTGCACTAAAGAACCATATTCACAATTAAATATTGCATATCTTTTATACTCTTGGTGGTAAAAAATGAAGGAAGGTGCATGGTCATTAGAGAGGAACACTTTTCGGTCAAGGCATTTCCGCACGCTGTATCTAGTGCCATCAGCATAACGAAATCGGTAACAATTTGCATTTAGACTTTGTTTGGGTTTTGTTGAGTTGAAATCGCTGCTGTGTTAAAAACTGTAAGAATATTGCCATTCGAAATAACCTGAACAATTAGTTTAATTATTTGTTCAACAGAATAATAAACTCGTCTGCCATGCTATAGCTGGACCTCTTCAAATGACCGCACCAAATGCACCGTATGCGTGCGGGCAGTGAACCTCGTGTTGTATTATGTCACGTAAACATGTTTACACCATGCTCAAGAATGCGTGGAATGCGGGCTAAATACGCACGTTGTGAACTTGACATTCACAGGGGTACTAGTAGAGGGTACATAGATTATGTCACGAAAAGGACAATTTTATTTGTTAACATTAACTTACATTATTTTCAAAAATCTACATGTAACCTTTTTTTGGGACACGCAGTACATATGTGGAGTGCATTTCTACATTTTCAATACACGCCACAATTTTGAAACTAAGTAATTGTGATTTATGGCAGAAACGTAATAATAATAATAACTTGGATTTCAAATGCCCTATGCTGAAAAGTTGAAATGTTCGCGGTACATTAATATTTGCACTTTTCGAGTGCAACACAGCTGCTGCTGCTGCGTTGTCATAGTCCTCATAGAAACGTCGGCATTCTCTTGCGTGTTGCCACGGCCATTCCACCATTGTGCTTTCCCTCTTGCCACGGCCATTCCACCATTAGTCCACATTCTGATGTTATCAATCCATCCTGTTTTCCTTCGACCTGGCCTGGCTTTTCCTTCTACTTCTCCTTCTACCGTTATCTGAACAATGCTATCTGGATGCTGCTTCCAATGACCATACAGGGATATCTTTCTTTTCTTCAGCTGACTGAGCAGACCTTGTTTCTCTGTGATGCCCACTTTCTGACGGATCCATGCATTGGTTTTCCTATCTTTCCAGCTGACCTGAAGCATTCTGTGCCATACCCACAGCTCAAACGACTCTATCTTCTTGATATCGCATTGTTTTAGGGTCCAACTTTCTGCACACAGCTACTGCGTAAATAAAAACATGCGAACATGTTCTTTTAATGATAAACAAAGATTTTAGACAATTCTCTCAACAAATATTTGACTTACTTGATTATTTCATCCCACATCCATGGGATTTCATCAGAAAGTGAGGTAGAGCCGTAAACACCTAGTCATATGACCCACAGGGCAACCCACGGTCACATGACTTGATGATCGGTTTGTAGACGCCAGGTAGCATGTGTCTCCCTTTGTCTTGGTTGAGGTCGGGGTCATGGCGTCTATGTAATACGCTTCTTTGATGCCCCTCTGAAGCCATCTAGAGTTGGAGTCAAGCACTTTGACATTGTCCGTGTTAAATTTGTGTTCTTCAGAATTGAGCTGAGCCCCTGCAGGGGTCATCAAGTAATCCTTTTGTGTTCTGTGAGGCGATTGCCAAGTGGTCTTTCAGTTTCGCCCACATTTTAACAAATGATTATTTCACCATAAAAGAGCAACAATTTTTTAGGGGTGATACCCGTAGCCTATTCCCCAATACATCACGTTCACCGACAATTTCCAGATCCCTCGCATTCACTAAAAAGGGTGCCTGAGCAAGCAATCTGCATGCTCACTTCACTCCCACCTTTTCAGGTTTTTTTTCTTAATCCCTGAAATATATATTAGCAAATTCTAGTATTGAAATGAAAGTTTCATTCACTAAATCATTAATATAAAAACCTTGTGCACACTATCACCATGACTATGCTCCTCTGAATTAACAACCCCTTTTAAGATAACCAAGAATTTGATAACAAAGCCAAAACAATGTACAATTACAATACTCTCTGTATTAGATACTCCCTTTAGGCAGCCATGTTTGATGACTGATGCTGACATTTCATGATAAGAGAGAAATGTTAAGGCATTATGAATATTGCAATTGTATTCTAAGTATAAATGAGACATTAAAGAGATACTTCCTGGTTTGTACAAGATCTATGGTACTATAGTCTGTATATCTACCTCCAGTCACGGCACTGGCTTTGAAGTTTAGTGTGTGCTGCATTGACTTAGTGTAGTTTCTTGCGTGTACATATGGGGCACGTTGATCGCGCACGTAAAAGTATGTACACGCACCAAGTAACGCAAGCTAACGCAGAACACGCTGTACTTCAAAGCTGTGCCGGTGACTAAAGGTAGATATAATGTGCTCTGCATGCAGGCCTTGCCGTTTGAGGCGTGCGCTCGCCCGAACTCGATTTCTAGTGAGCGTTTTTCCACTCGCCATAGACACTAACTATCACTCGCTGCGAATCTCCCAAAATCAACCATCGAATCAGCCAATTCAGCATTTAATCGATTCTGTGCCCCTCCAAGCACAGAAAGTCACGAATTTTAGCGCGCTCGCACACATTTAATAGTAAATAGGTCAATACCGTTTAAGGCCGAAGCTCTACTTGATTAATAGTATACCCAAATAAGTGGTGAAATTTTGACCACTCGCCTAGCATCATGATAGCGAGTGATTAACCACTCGCCTTTAAAATCTGCATCCTTTCCGGTTGCTGGTGTTCTTTGAAAACAAATTTTACCACATATTACACATTTATTTTGTGCAGTAAATAATAGGGGGAAATCTGGACCAAGTGTTTCTGTTCGTAGTAAGCAGTTTCTTGTGATAAGTGATCGCGTATTCATAACCTCATTAATAAACGCGATGTGTGCGATCCAATTACATTTAGTTATTTGTGAAAACGCGAACATAATTCGAGGTCATTAATATCTCACAATTGTCCATAAAATGCGTAATTGTTCCAATGTCGCATACAATTGACCGGCGTTTGCGTGTTGTTGTGCGTCGAACAAATTGTGTGCGCTGGCTGCCGTATTTGGATTGCGGCGCTACCATATTTGCACAGATTGTGATACGCACTTTTGTTATTGGTCGTCATGTTTTAGCCTGATCGATTTTGGGAAAGGGAAGATGTAAAAATCATCTATTTTTATAAACTTTGAGCAAAATTTTGTGTTATTTTGTAAGATGAAGAGATTAAAGTAGCGAAAGTTATGAATGAGGTTAATAACTTTGCATCGATAATATGTGGGGCATTGTGAAAAATCTAAACATTTTGCTTTGGACCTTGGAATATCCTCGGGATATTCCTCGGTTCCAAAGGCAAAATGTTTAGATTTTTCACAATGCCTCCAAATAACCGATGCGCAGTTATTAACCTCTAATTAACTCATATTAACAAGGTTTGTATTAATAATTTTGTTTAATTTGTATTTTTTGTTTATATTTCTGTCCAGGAGAGCTTTGGGTAACCCAGCCATCATGGATTATTCAACCAGCTATACCAATGGTCCTGACCCACACTATGGGAGTACAATGTATGACAGTCCCTCCATGAATGGGACAGGCAGCCCACGTCCATCAAGCAGACAAAATGGAGGCTACTCACCAGCAGTGGGTACACCAACGAAAAATTACCAGACATACGATTACGATCCACAGCAAGGATACCAGGATGGTTATCAGGATGACAGGTATCAACAGTCGTATCATGATAGACCGCCCTCTATAGATGGAAGTGATCAATATCAGGGTGAACGGTACGATGATCCTAATTATCCCAGGTAGAGATCTGTAGTAGAATCCAGACCCAAATGAAGTAACATAGCTGACGATGTGAGAGCAATCATAGGAAAACTACTTTGCCTAGTGTGTAAACAGGGTCTTGGATATGTTCTCTACCAATACATTTTTCTATACGTGTCTGTGTATAATGGCAGGTGTTCAAAACATGATTTTCTTCAGCTATAAAGTGACTGGTTGTTTCAAATGTATTTTCTTTAAAGACCATGTAGTCATATATGTGACTGCATTTGCAGGGATAATCTCGTTTTGGTAGCAAGATGGCAGATCCATGTAAAGGGCGAATAGGGTATTGCGAGGTGCACCATATAAAAAACATTAAAAACTTACCCGATACATTATTCTCCCATTTGATAGATACGATACCAGAGCGCCCCCATCACCACATGGAAGTGACCAATATGGTGCCGCACCCAGAGCAGGGGTTACACAGACTCATATAGAGATCCACAGAGAGGTAAGTATATTACTGTCATCATCAGTGGCATGGTTCACAACCTGCAATCATCTGTGTGCTAAGTTTGGACTTTGTAATGTGTGTGTGGTCATAATATGCAAGGTCAGATCTGAGATGTACAGATTCTTGCAGGTCATGTACTAAGGCATAGATTGATGAGGGAATTCGTATTCAGGATATCATCTGTGTATAATGTAGATAATGTAGATGTGAATATAGCATAGGAACGAATCACAGATTAACACAATCTCCAGTTGCACAGTTCAGTAACCTCCATTCAATAATCAGAGCTCAAAATTTGACCTCCGGTAACCTCCTTTCAATAATCAGAGCTCAAAATTTGACCTCCGATAACCTCCATTCAATTATCAGAGCTCAAAATTTGACCTCCGGTAACCTCCATTCAATAATCAGAGCTCAAATTTTGACCTCCGGTAACCTCCATTCAATAATCAGAGCTCAAACTTTGACCTCTGGTAACCTCCATTCAATAATCAGAGCTCAAAATTTGACCTCCGGTTACTACCATTCAATAATCAGAGCTCAAAATTTGACCTCCGGTAACCTCCATTCAATAATCAGAGCTCAAAATTTGACCTCCGGTAACCTCCATTCAATAATCAGAGCTCAAAATTTGACCTCTGGTAACCTCCATTCAATAATCAGAGCTCAAAATTTGACCTCCGGTAACTTCCTTTCAATAATCAGAGCTCATAATCAGATCTCAAAATTTGACCTCCGGTAACCTCCATTCAATAATCAGAGCTCAAAATTTGACCTCCGGTAACCTCCATTCAATAATCAGAGCTCAAAATTTGACCTCCGGTAACCTCCATTCAATAATCAGAGCTCAAAATTTGACCTCCGGTTACCTCCATTCAATAATCAGAGCTCAAAATTTGACCTCCGGTTACCTCCATTCAATAATCAGAGCTCAAATTTGACCTCCGGTAACCTCCATTCAATAATCAGAGCTCAAAATTTGACCTCCGGTAACCTCCATTCAATAATCAGAGCTCAAAATTTGACCTCCGGTAACCTCCATTCAATAATCAGAGCTCAAAATTTGACCTCCGGTTACCTCCATTCAATAATCAGAGCTCAAAATTTGACCTCCAGTTACCTCCATTCAATTATCAGAGCTCAAAATTTGACCTCCGGTTACCTCCATTTAATAATCAGAGCTCAAAATTTGACCTCAGGTTACTACCATTCAATAATCAGAGCTCAAAATTTGACCTCCGGTTACTACCATTCAATAATCAGAGCTCAAAATTTGACCTCCGGTAACCTCCATTCAATAATCAGAGCTCAAAATTTGACCTCCGGTAACCTCCATTCAATAATCAGAGCTCAAAATTTGACCTCCGGTAACCTCCATTCAATAATCAGAGCTCAAAATTTGACCTCCGGTAACCTCCATTCAATAATCAGAGCTCAAAATTTGACCTCCGGTAACCTCCATTCAATAATCAGAGCTCAAAATTTGACCTCCGGTAACCTCCATTCAATAATCAGAGCTCAAAATTTGACCTCCGGTAACCTCCATTCAATAATCAGAGCTCAAAATTTGACCTCCGGTAACCTCCATTCAATAATCAGAGCTCAAAATTTGACCTCCGGTAACCTCCATTCAATAATCAGAGCTCAAAATTTGACCTCCGGTAACCTCCATTCAATAATCAGAGCTCAAAATTTGACCTCCGGTAACCTCCATTCAATAATCAGAGCTCAAAATTTGACCTCCGGTAACCTCCATTCAATAATCAGAGCTCAAAATTTGACCTCCGGTTACCTCCATTCAATAATCAGAGCTCAAAATTTGACCTCCGGTAACCTCCATTCAATAATCAGAGCTCAAAATTTGACCTCCGGTTACCTCCATTCAATAATCAGAGCTCAAAATTTGACCTCCGGTTACCTCCATTCAATAATCAGAGCTCAAATTTGACCTCCGGTAACCTCCATTCAATAATCAGAGCTCAAAATTTGACCTCCGGTAACCTCCATTCAATAATCAGAGCTCAAAATTTGACCTCCGGTAACCTCCATTCAATAATCAGAGCTCAAAATTTGACCTCCGGTTACCTCCATTCAATAATCAGAGCTCAAAATTTGACCTCCAGTTACCTCCATTCAATTATCAGAGCTCAAAATTTGACCTCCGGTTACCTCCATTTAATAATCAGAGCTCAAAATTTGACCTCAGGTTACTACCATTCAATAATCAGAGCTCAAAATTTGACCTCCGGTTACTACCATTCAATAATCAGAGCTCAAAATTTGACCTCCGGTAACCTCCATTCAATAATCAGAGCTCAAAATTTGACCTCCGGTAACCTCCATTCAATAATCAGAGCTCAAAATTTGACCTCCGGTAACCTCCATTCAATAATCAGAGCTCAAAATTTGACCTCCGGTAACCTCCATTCAATAATCAGAGCTCAAAATTTGACCTCCGGTAACCTCCATTCAATAATCAGAGCTCAAAATTTGACCTCCGGTTACCTCCATTCAATAATCAGAGCTCAAAATTTGACCTCCGGTAACCTCCATTCAATAATCAGAGCTCAAAATTTGACCTCCGGTAACCTCCATTCAATAATCAGAGCTCAAAATTTGACCTCCGTAACCTCCATTCAATAATCAGAGCTCAAAATTTGACCTCCGGTAACCTCCATTCAATAATCAGAGCTCAAAATTTGACCTCCGGTAACCTCCATTCAATAATCAGAGCTCAAAATTTGACCTCCGGTAACCTCCATTCAATAATCAGAGCTCAAAATTTGACCTCCGGTAACCTCCATTCAATAATCAGAGCTCAAAATTTGACCTCCGGTTACCTCCATTCAATAATCAGAGCTCAAAATTTGACCTCCGGTAACCTCCATTCAATAATCAGAGCTCAAAATTTGACCTCCGGTAACCTCCATTCAATAATCAGAGCTCAAAATTTGACCTCCGTAACCTCCATTCAATAATCAGAGCTCAAAATTTGACCTCCGGTTGTGGAGTATGAGGTTTTGTACCCATACAATCAAATATCAGAGAATATATCTTACACTTCCCATAATGCATTTCTCACATGTCAATTTCCTGTACTGATTTGCTATCTAGTGCAACATGGGTCATATCTGTGGTGATGAAAAGTACCTCAATGAACAGAGCACATCTAGATCTTGTAAAATATGTTAATTCTGGTGTTGCAGTAATTTTTTACATTGTTGCATACGTAAAAAATGGCCCAAAATATTCATCCATCCTCATCAGTGTGCCACATGTAATGTTTCAGACCATGATCCAGATTTGCATGGGCAGTTAATAATATTACAGTTTGCTTGTTGTAAAGTGCCTAGGTGGGTGGTTTTAGGATCATGGGCGGTTAATGGAACGCACACAGTATCCTGATTAGGTTGCTAACGGTCCCGTCACTTGCACATATGTGTTATTAGCGTACCTATATATTCTTTACAAAATGTAAAAAGATTTTGAACATTTTTAGATTCAGCAAAGTCACTGATAGTACCCTAGAAGTTACTATAAAAGTGGTAATTTTTGCGTGTGCAATTTTTTTTAACGCTTTGCGGATTATAAACTACTTGTTTTTAAATTTGTGCTTTGAGCTTATTACATCTGGACCTATTGTACAAAAATGAACACATTCATATGTTTTGATTTTTACGGAAGCTTGATTTAACGCGAAAATTAATGTTCCTCAAAAATTTCCACTTTTAAGTACTTGCCTCATGTAGTAGTACACTGTTAATGTTGTGGTATGATTCAAGTATGATTTTTGCTTGATTGCCTGCTTGCTTCATTCCTTCATTACCCAGCTTGTAGTGAATATTAATTGCATCGCTTGATTCACATCAATTTTCAATCTTGCGTGAAATTTGTTGGGACACATGACATTTTTAAGGGTCCAATGGGGTATTGTATCTGAAATCCATACACTCAGTATGCAAGGCAGGATCTTAATCTTCCACACAGGGAGATTAAGGTCATGTCTTCCATAGGGGTGTATGGATTTCAAATGGAATTGCCCAGTGCACTGGGCTATATTTTTTTAGTTGGAAGATTTTCTGTTTCCTCCCTCCCCCTCCAAGCAATGTTGGTGTAGACATATAGACAGCCAAATAATTAAGGGACCACTTATGTTCACCCTGTATATCCTAAACAAAGACAAATATGTCAAAATTTTAGCTCTGCTTTAAGACCTCGTTTGTTGAGATTGGTTGAAAATTAAAGAAACAGTGATCGAAAACCCAAGGAAGGAATGAAATCAAAAGTTGCACTTTTATGTTCTAATCCATGTAAAGCACGGCGCTAGTTCTCTTATTCGAGAACGCTTTGTGTACACATCAATAGAGCATCCAATGGAGCAAGCTGCAACATTTGAATTTGCATCTTCCTTAGATCACTGTGTCTTCATTTCTTGGCTGATTTCAACGGATGAGGTCTTAAATCCGTGCTGAAAGATGCAGTTATTGGTTGTTGGTTCGAATTTTGTCATATCTGTATTTGTTTAGGATATACAGGGGTGAACATAACTGGTATCTTTTGCTGTCTCTATCACATGCGATCATTAGCCTCTTTATTCAGCACTGGACATTGTTGTAGGGAGCGGGGATGCGTCAAAAGTGTTCCAATATTTTTTGGGCATGATTGTTGATTGTTCTTGCTTATCCATTGTACATTTGTCTTGCTTAATTTTCCTCCGATATTTTATTTGCATGCTTTAGATATACTAGATTATGACATCCCTAGATCCAACATGTCCGCCTTTGATAGACAAGTGCCGCCATTGCACCCAGACGATGAGGATAGTTACCATGGTGACGACCAGGAAAGATGGGAGAAACGATCTGATAGTTACGACTCAAGTGAGGGTATAGCACATGTTGTTAGGTCAAAGTGAAACATGAATAGTGATGCAGAGATTGTATAATTTTTGTTGCCTTTTTTCCCCTGAAACACTTTCATGTTTTTTCAGGATATTCATTCTTGCCCTATTGGGCTATTCTATTTGAAATTCACGCTCCCCCTGTGGAAGATTTAGCAAGTATTCCACAGGGGAGTATAGGTTTCAAACAGAATAGACAATTAGGTAACATCCATTTGAAATACTCACTCCAGTTGTGGAAGATATAGGTAAAGCCATATACAGAGGGAGTATGTATGGGTTTTGAAATAATTAACTTAGCCAATTCCATTTGAAAAACATCCTCCCTCTGTGAAGACTTCTTAAATCTTCCACAAGGGTATGGCAGATTAAGCCATTATAGTTCTGCTTTTAGGCTTTGAGGCCTGTAAGTCAAAGATATTTTGAGGTATTTATTCCAGTCTGTGATATTTGAAGCACCCTTAGATTTTTGATCTCAATGGATGATGTGCCATGAGACTCTGGTAGTCATAAAATTGTATGCATTAAAGGGCAATTTAGTGCTTTGCTCATCCGGACGATCGTAAAAATCGTCAAAATTCAGATATTGGTATTTTTGTCAAAATAAGGCATTTACATTAATCTGTAATTTATATATACTGACAGTATATAAATTAGCTACATGTATTTGAATGGGGCTTCAACTCTGTCAATACTGCTATTTTCTTTATTTTTTGCCAAATTTTTCATTTCAAAAATACCTAATGACAATTTGAATGACTTACATGTACCCTTCACTTTTAAGCAATTTATAAACAATTTAATTTTTTTACACTTTTGCTGGGATCACTGAATGGGACTTAAAACTCACACATACAAAGATGGGACCTGTACATTGGGTTATTCTAGTTGACATCGGTACACTGTCAATGGAAGATGACAAAATCAAATTGGACTTTCTTTTTTTGATGTGTTTATTAAAAGCAAGCTCCGTATTCAGACACTGTTCATCCAATATCTGGCACAACACTGAAATGTTTGCACAGGGTTGCCAAAAGTTGAGCAAATCATTGAAAAGTTGCCTAGTTTTTCTCTTAACCATTGGTTTCTATGGAACAGGAAACTACCAAAGGTCACAGGAACCAATGTTGAAATGCTGCCCATTTTATTTCTTAAACATAGGTTTCTATGGGACAGACAAGTCGCAAGGAAAATCCTCAAAGTAGCCCAAATGGGCTCCCAAATCGTGTATTTGGCAACCCTGCATTCAATATCTGGCACAACTCTGAAATGTTTGCATTGCCTAACTTTGGTGTTGATAATGCCATTTGCAGCACTTAGCTGAATGTAACAAAAGAACTTATCAATATGGCCATTGCTTTCATAATACCAGGGAATAAATTAGATTGGGAAATGACAGCGGACTTAACTCTCTCCACACGGGTGCCGACTGTAAAAAAAAAAAAAAAAAAAAAAAAAAAAAATCAATTTTGAATATTGCATGACTGCCGGGAAGGAGAGGGGTACCGGCAGAACCTAACAACACAGTAACATCACTACCAAACTCAAAACAACATCATGTATAGAATGAAGATCCTGTTGAAAGTGTTCTCATGTCACTATTCCATTTGAAATCCATACATCCTCTGTGGACGACATGACCTTAATTTTCCACACAGGAAGTGTGAATTGCAAATAGGGTAGCCTAAATAGGTGAGTCCATTTGAAATCTGCACCCCTGTGTGGGAGACTAGGGTCATATCTTCCATATGAGTGAATGGATTTCAACTGGAATAGTCCATATTTCATGCACTGTTTTCCATGTTTGTTTATTCTAATTTATTATATTTGTACTTACTCCAACACTGGTTATTTATATTCCATATTTGGTGACAAGTTCCAAGACAATATCATGATCGTTTCCATATATAGGTTTATTAATTCCATAATTGGCTATTGTTATTCCTTATTTGGTCATACAGATCCATATGATGATGGTGGAACCAATGCAAGAGGAGATAGGGACCCAAGAGGAAGTCAAGAGGCGCTAGAAATGAAAGATACGAATAGAAATCAGTAGTGCAAGCATGGCGGTCATTTGGGGTTTATCCCGTTCACAATCCTCCTCAGAGGAAACTTAACAAGAGTTAAATCAAAACAAGAAACAGATTCATGTAAAACATGATCCATATTTTGCCTCTTCCATCAATGTTCAAATCCATAAAATCCAGCCCTTTCCTCGCATTTCCTTATATAGGTTTATTAATTCCATATTTGGCTATTGTTATTCCTTATTTGGTCATACCTCGCATTTTGACATCAATCCTCTGGTATGCCGTATGTCATGAAAGCCTCTCCTAACATCAAGTATTGCATCCAACAGTAACAATGTATATAGGAATGCAGCCCACAATAATTGAGCACCATACCATATTGTGTGACCCTCAAAAGGAAAGGCAGAAAATTATTTTAACTCTGTGTCTAAGATGTTGGTAGTACAAAGCAACAAAAAAAAGAATGAAAAACCAAGTTGACAAGCAGTAGTAAAGCTGTTTTTTTTATTTTGACAGTATTTAATTAATTTATATCAAGTGTTCGTGATTGGTTAATCACATGATATAATCGCCTGAATAACCAATCAAAATCAAGCTATTAAACACTTTTGAGTTACCAGGGTACTCTACCACTAACACTGAAGAAATGTTATCAAATTCAAGGCTTTAAAGAACATATACTAGTTAGTTTGGCTTATAATTGGTGGAAAATAAGAGACATGTAACATTGTATATTAATATACATGGCATTATTGTTGGGCGCAGCACTTACACTAGTTACACTTTGCGCTGTAACAAAAACTGATTTTTTTTTTTGCCATTTATAAGCCAAACAAACTCGAGTGTTCTGACCAAAATTTCAATTTTGTTCAATCTTGTTATTTGTTATTCACTGTGTTTGTTGTCCAAACATGCTGCCACCGTGCAGGGACACCTAAGCATTTAGGGCGCAGCTATGATACACTAACTCGCAAACCATCGTCTGCGAGCAGTCACGGTAGCGGTAGAGGTATTCCATTTAGTTTTAGTTTTGATCATCTGATTTGGTCATGTGGCTTTGTGATCTAGTGAACCCCATGTTTTGTGTATGTAACAACAATCTGCACATGTCAAATTGAACTTCTTAACAAATGTTCTGTGTCAGAAAAGTCTGAATTAATACTATTTAGGGGAAAGATTTTAAATTCAAAGAAATTTGAGCATATTGTGTTTAGATATTTCATTGTGCAGAGTGTTTTTGTGGAAACCCTTTATGATATGATTACACTTAATGTGCATACATGTACTACTGTAACCATGCATGACCTTTCCATGCATGAACTCTGGTAAGGTTGTTGCAGTTACATAACATTTTGACCTCCACTGACATCTGAAGTAAAAACTTGACCTCAGTGGGCTATTCCAGTTGAAGTCCATACACCCCCTCTGGAAGACATAATCGTAATCTTCCACACAGGGAGTGTGAATTTCAAATGACTCCATTTGAAATCTTCATCCCCTGTGGGGAGATTAAGGTCATGTCTTCCATGGGGGGTGTATGGATCTCAAATGGAATATCCTTCGTAACTTCCATAGTAAATGTTCGAGTTACAATGGGTTTGATAATTGATGATGCATCTTCAAGTTGAATGAAAATGCATTTTGACAATAATATTATAGGAGAGGACCAACGACTGCACCCTGAGGTACTCATAACCAAGACATTGCATGTATTGGATAAATAAACGATGTGATTTCATCTATCATCCATCTATCATCCTTCACTCATCTGCATGTTAACATACAAACTTGTACTAATATTACTCACTCATATCTAAAGCTGAATTGATTCTGTAGCTGCTAGTGACAAACAAGTGGCTTAAGGTGGATCTGAGGGAAGCATGACCTAGCAGTGTATTGCACTCAAATATTAAAACAAAGCTAACACACAATGGTATGGGTTCTGTAAATGATATCCCAAAACTTGACATAAGTTTCCACCACATGCATGATTTTTTTCGAGATGGGGAAATTCCCCAAACCTTTGTTATTATGTATTTAATATTGGCTTTAACTCATGACCTATGGAAATATAAATACAAATACTGACTTCCTTGACACATTTCCTTTAAATTCAATATATTAATATCAAGGACTACATTTAAGTTTTTAGTTAAATGGGTAAAACTGGAAAAATATGGCTCCTGCTATCTCCTCCATTCACCTTAACTCTCTGGACACTACTGGTCATCTAACAGCATTTCTGATTGGTTGATAGCTTGAAATGCTCATTTCAATTGCCAATTATGACAAGGCTTTATCTATTTATGGTCAAACTTGCATTTGCAGATGATCTTATTAAAACCCTCCTTGATTGGTTCAAAATTGGACACAATATTCATTTTGGCCAATCAGCAGGTAGTTCTCATGGGGTTAAGGAATAGAGTGTGATGACAGGTACTTGCCAAAAAAAGTCGCAGGAAATTTGTGGTTGATTGAACCTTTTTCCCTGGAAATTTAACATTTTTTTAGCCCTGCATATAATTGCCTGGATTTCTTGCAAAGTAATTCTAAATAAAAGGTTCCTTAAGGGGGTACTACACCCCTGCCCAATTTTGTGCCTATTTTTGCATTTTTCTCAAAAATTATGGAGCATTGGTGACAAGTAAGATATGTATATTATAGGGGCAAGGACTACAACTGCTACACTGGAAATTTTATTTCAGCACAGACAACAGTTGTGGAGTTACAGTCAAAAATGAGGGGAAACCAATATTTGGTCAATAAATCAATAACTACTTGCCTTGAGTTGTTGAATTTTCAGTGCAGTAGTTGCAGTCCTTGCCCTATAATATACATATCTTACTTGTCACCAATGCGCTATAATTTTTGAGAAAACGCAAAAATAAGCAAAAAATTGGCTAGGGGTGTTGTACCCCCTTAAAGGTGGTGCTCATTATTTATAAGCTATGCGCTGGGATCCACATTGATGAAATCTTGGACCTGTCTATCTTCTTTGACACAATAGACTAGAAGATAGTCTAATAGTTTAATATTTCATGTTAGTGTTGCCACTGCAAATCTCTGCGTAGATGATTTGCTTGCGTTATTTATACATTTTTACCTAAATTTCACACTAAATTTCTGCTAAAAAGGGTGCCTCAAATACACATGTTACTAAGGAAAGTTCATAGGCCTCTTATTAGAAAAGGGTGTTTATTTATGGTGGTAACTTATCACTAGTGACTACAGCAAAGTTTTCAACTTAACATTTCATAATCTGTACACTCTCATAGTCTGAGTACAACTGTCTTAACCATTCTCACACTGAATGAACTGTGAACTTTCTACATGTAGTTCTGGTCTATAATCCCCAGAATCCACTGGATCAATAAAGTGGTACATTGTATGTGTTGAACCATGGTTTGAGAATACTAAGTTGCATGCAGTGTGCTCCGTGTACATTCTATATACTTGTAATAATATCACAAACAAATCCTACACTAGATGAGGGTAAGCACTATACCCATGATGCAATATGGTTTCCTACATTGTAATTCTACACACTTTGTATACAGTATCCAAAATCACATATGGTTGTGATAGAATCATAGTGCATTGTGGGATAGGTGCATTTTAAATAGAAGACCTTACCAAACTTTGCTATCCTTAATTATAATCCTCTATTAATTCATTACTAAACCTCAATACATCCATGTTTTCATTAATCCTTTTCCATGTTTTGATACTAATTTGTTGACTACTATACATTCATTAGTTTGTGCATTATTATCAGATTGCATTGTGGGATAGGTCAATTCATTTGAGTGTAGAATACCCTGCACTATCTTGAATTCAATCCTTCAATCCCTAATTGAATTGCATTGTTGGATAGGTCAATTCATCTTAGTTTAGAATATCCGGCACTATCTTGAATTGAATTGAATATCTTGAATTTGTGTGTAGAACACCCTGCGCTATCTTGAATTCAATCCTTCAATCCCTAATTGAATCCTAACTAGAATTGCATTGTGGGATAGGTCAATTCATCTTAGTATAGAATATCTTGAGATATCTTGAATTCAATCTTTGAATCCCTAATTGAATCCTAACTAGAATTGCATTGTGGGATAGGTCAATTCATCTTAGTATAGAATATCTTGAGATATCTTGAATTCAATCCTTCAATCCCTAATTGAATCCTAACTAGAATTGCATTGTGGGATAGGTCAATTCATCTTAGTATAGAATATCTTGAGATATCTTGAATTCAATCTTTGAATCCCTAATTGAATCCTAACTAGAATTGCATTGTGGGATAGGTCAATTCATCTTAGTATAGAATATCTTGAGATATCTTGAATTCAATCTTTGAATCCCTAATTGAATCCTAACTAGAATTGCATTGTGGGATAGGTCAATTCATCTTAGTATAGAATATCTTGAGATATCTTGAATTCAATCTTTGAATCCCTAATTGAATCCTAACTAGAATTGCATTGTGGGATAGGTCAATTCATCTTAGTATAGAATATCTTGAGATATCTTGAATTCAATCTTTGAATCCCTACTATGAATTCTTAACTAGAATTTAAGTACAAATAAGCATCCAGATCTGTGATAATGAGCTATTCCAGTTGAAATTCTTACACCCCTATGGAAGACATGTCCTTAACAGGGGGTGTAGATTTCAAATGGAGTCACTCTCATTTGAAATGTACACTCCCTGGGTGGAAGATTAAGGTCATGTCTTCCATGTAGATGAATTTCACTGTAATACTAATAGCTCAATCTTTATTCTAATCCTAACGTAATCTGTTAAATTGAAAACATAAAACCAACTCTTATCCAGTACAGTAGTAGAGTGTTGTATGATATATTACTTGGTACGATGATAGAACCCTAACCTTGCTGAATCCTACAAAACCATATGAGACTCCCCTTCAGGGGACAGGAGCAACTCATAGGGTATTCGATCAAAAAAAATATCCTAATAGTGCTCTGTATGGTCCAAAAGTGACTACACCAGTAGTTTTGCAAAAACCAACATAGAATGCATGTACAGAGTTTATTATAACTATTTTATATAGCACTAGTTTGATGATTCCAGAGGTATTCCCACCCATGACAGAACTAACAACCAGGAACCACCCCTGCGGCGTATGGGCTGTAAATCCCCCTAAACACGTCTGCATCTACAGGCACCTTTTTTGTCCTGTGTCCAGGATAGGGTGAAGAGTATCGCAACTCTTTGATTCTACCTCATTAGGTATATTACACTATTAGAAACTCCTTAAGATATTCTATGGGTTCAGAGATTTTTTTCATGAAATTTTATATAAAAGAGTGTTAAGTAAACACAAATTTAAGTACTCTAATAACAAATCATAGTTGAACCTTAAACCTTGAGTCCATAAATTATACACCAACAAGAATTTATAATAGACCTTTTCTGCTGATCATAAATGTTCGGAAATTAGTTCAGAAAGATGTGTGACAAAACATATTCAACCAATCAATTTCTCATGATTTGAAATGTGTATTATGCATATATTGGAATGCGCAGAGACACCGCATGCAATACGCTGTGTCAGATAAGAGCAATGCGATAGGTGATTACTGTGAGCAATCACATAACTATCACACCATGCCATGCACTCATAGAATGCTCTATTGTCAAAAAATGTCCTCCCATAAAGGTCTATAATATAACTTCCTTGGTGGGAGAGTAGGAGCCAATGACATTGAACTATGGGGGGATAGCATATGGTAAAATTGAACCCAGCTCCCCTTTACTACTCTGTGTGTTACCCATAGGCTTCAACATAAAGTTTTGAGATATTTTCTCAATATATTAAGAGCTATCTTAAAAACCACTGATAGGCTTGTTTGTACTCATTTTAATGCATATTTTATGCTGATTCCAAATATGGTCATAAAAATGTACAATTCTGAAATGTTTTAATTGAAAATTTTTTTAAAAATTGAAACTTGTCGTCTGCAGTTAAGGGATGAATGTGGATGTTGTATGATTCCACTTTCAATCATGTGGAAATTGTACTCGCATGCGCACAGACACTGAATTCAACAACCATGACATCAGCACCTGCACCCATAAATAATGAGGTTTTCCATTGAAAATCCACACTCCCCCTGTGGAAGGAGTTGAAATATCTTCCACAGGGGATTATGAATTTCAAATTGAATAAACACATTTGGCAGCTCCATTTAAATGTCATACATCCTCTGAGAGAGAAAGATTTATGAATCTTCCACAGAGAGTGGCGAATTTCAAACAAAGTTGGTTAATGTGCTAATTCCATTTGAAATTCATACTCCACCTGTGGAAGATATTTCCAAATATTCCACAAGGGGAGTGTAGACTTTCAATTGATTAACCCATAAATACAAAAAAGACCATTTCGGAAAATCCTGAAAGCCTTCGCAATTTAAACGCTAAATACATCACATCGTTGCGTACATTGTTACTGTGCAGTTCAGCATGTACAATGATGACATTTGCGTTGATGAGCATGTAGTTAGGGTTAAATTTGCTTTCTGGATAAACCGAAAAGGTGTGTTAAAACAAGGGATACACAGAATGTTCAGCTGTATCTCTGTTGTAACTTGAGCTGGTTTAAGATTTTGTTATTACTATACATTTGTATTGACCTTTTCCAGTTGAAATCCATACACCCCCTATGGAAGACATGTACAATGACCTTAATCTCCCACACAGGGGTGTACAAATGGAGTCACCCATTCAGGTAACCACATTTGAAATTCACACTCCCTGTGTGGAAGATTTTAGGTCATGTCTTCCATAGGTGTTTGGATAGCTAATCTGTAGTTCTATAAACCTTGCAATCTAAACATGTTGTTTTCTTTTCGTTGCGTAATTTCAGATCCCCGTTGGAGGGCGCCAGACCTTCAAGAAGTAATAGAATACTTGGGTCATCAGAATGAAGCAATTGTAGCTAATGCAGCAGCATATTTACAACATCTCACATACGGCGATGACGCTATGAAAAATAAAACCAGGTAGGTTGTATGTGATCATTACCAAGGCCTAACAAATTTTGTAGGGGGTGCAATTAAATGACACATTTAGCAGATTGCATGAAAAAAGTAGCAAATTTTGTCAGGGAATTGCAAGGAAAAGTGCTTATAATGGAGGAATTTCGCAGAAAATTGTATACTTTGGTGGGAATTGTGCACAAAGTGGCTATAGTGCATCTTGTCTCAACTTGATGGTAATGCCATGTTGGATTTTACAGTGGCAGATTCAAATCACTGCATTGAATACAGTTGCATTGCCAGAGTACAGACAAATCAGCCTTATATGCGTATGTATGTATACGCACCGCAGGATTAGGTTGCCAAGCGCGGTTCGAATATGCCACTGGGAAATCCTACTTGTGCATTCAAATGAGTACAAACCTAATTTAAACAAATCCCAAGTAAACTATTATAGTTTTAAATAAACTTTACTAATTTAGTGCATTATCATCATTGACTTTTGGTAAAAACAATAAAAAAATTTCAAAAATGGATGTATTGTGAAAATCAGGTTTCCTGTGGTCCTTGAATTAGAAAACACCTTTTCAAGGCCTTGAAAGTCCTGGAAATTTGCACAAGGTCCTTGAAAGTCTTTGAAAATTGGAATTTTACCAAAAGTATAATTTTGACAAAATTAGGGAGTGGAGAGGAGCGGTCACTTTAGTTATGTCGTGCCGCATGGAGAGCGGCATCATGATTTTTGAGTTGTGGCAAGTCCTTGAAAATCATGCTTTTGGACCTTGAAAGTCCTTGCTTCAAGGTGCAGGGACCCTGGTAAATGGTATAACATGTTTACTTCAAACAAAAGATACTCCCTTTATCATAAATGAGTTATTCCAAATATGCTCACAATGAGCTATCCCATTTAAAATCCACACTCCCCCTGTGGAAGATTTTGGAAATATATTCCACATGGGGAGTATGAATTTCAAATGGAATGAACACATTAGGCAGCTCCATTTGAAGCTCACTCTCCCTCTGTGAAAGATTCAGGATGAATCTTTCTCAGAGGGTGTATGAAAGCCAAATAGTGCTGCCTAATGTGCTCATTTCATTTGAAAATCACACTCCCCCTGTGGAAGATAATCTTCCACGGGGTAGTGTGGATTTTAAATGGAACAGCCCAATCAAACCATTTGCTATCATTTATTGTATTATGTTTATTGTTTCAGGGGTCTTGGTGGAGTCCCATCTCTTGTAGAACTCCTTGGTAATCCTACAAGGGAGATACACCGTAGCGCATGCGGCGCTCTGCGTAATATCTCCTTTGGTAAGGCTAATGAAGAGAATAAAGTTGCAATTAAAAATGCCGGTGGTATTCCTGGTCTTGTCAGATTGCTGAGGTCATCAGAAGATCCTGAGGTAAGGGGCTCTGTAATTTAATGTGTAATTCCTATAAATATCATAGTTAAGGTTATTAATTATTTTAAACTGTTGTGATTTGGTAGTTCACAGCATCTTACGAATGGTAGTGAGCTTTGGCAAAAACTGCATTGCTCAATTCATAGCGAGCATGTAGAAGAATTAAAATATCACAAATATACTTTTATAGGTGCTGCGGTTCTTGAGTTACGTTGTAAAGAGGGCTGAAACAACAACACTTTTGTAAAACGTACGTAACTCATTATCAACGATAAATTAAGCAAGTTTGCAATGTATACGATTGTAGAATGAACTTTTGCAAAACATCAAGGTGTTAATTTTCAATAATATATTAATCTATATAATGAAAATGGATTTTTAGGTTGCTTCGACCAACAATACCTCGTCTACCCTTAATGCTTTTTAGATTTATAGAACTGGTACACCCAATATTATAACCCACGACACTTGCTTACACTCAGTTTCAGAGAAGAATGGCAGTCCCATGCTCAGATTGATGCGGGCGCCCTGTTAATGAGCGACATACGCGCAGCTTTGCATTTCCTTCAAGGGCGCCGATTTGCGCTGACCAACGTTTTGACCCATAATCAGATTATCGGTCTGTTGCTCTGATTGTCAGATGATTGATTCAGCCAATCAGAACCCCACTTCCGTGCGTTTGTAAATGGTTCTAACTGTGGAGGTGTGTGTGTTTTGTCACATTCACACTGTGGAGTCTGCTAACAACCGTGGAGCTCCACAGTTGAAGATAACCTCAAAAATGGGGTTTTTGAGCCATAGAGGGGGGTATACCACCTGTCATTTTCTGATTAGAGCAACCTCCACAGTATGGCGGTTTCTGTGAGATTTGTGTAAAAAAATCTCCCCAGTTTGAATGTGGGTGTGTGAATCTCTCCAGTTGGAAAACACACACACCTCCACACTTGGCAGCATTTACAAGAGGGGGTGTTTGTGCTCTGCACGCTCTAAAAATGTAAACAACTGCCGTTCTTCTCTGTACAACGGACTTTGTTTACTTTTTTAGCACATAGAAAGCATAAACACTAGGTTTTCGAAGTAGAACACTGACTAATCCATATTTTGGTTTGTACTCAACTTTTTTTCATATTTGTGGCTTGTTTTTCAGACACATGAATTAGTGACGGGAACACTATGGAATTTATCATCAGCAGAGGTAAGTCAGTTGGGCTAGTCCAGTTGTAATCCATACATCCCCTATGGAAGACATGACCTTATCCTCCACACAGGGGGGTGTAGATAGTGGAGTCAACCATTCATGTAACCCCTTTTGAAATTCACACAACCTGTGTGGAAGATTAAGGTCATGTCTTCTATAAGGGGTTTATGGATTTCAAATGGATAGATGTATCTGTACGCAATTTGATACTGTGTCCTGCGAAATAAGCACCTACGTATCTACAGAACTCAAGGTGAACCAGAGTAATGAAGTGTACCTGGGTCTCAATCATAAGAAAATCAATGAATTTTTGTACAGTAGATTGTCTTTCCCATTAATCCAAATTTCTGGTTTCATTATAACACTTCTTTTTCTTGTCTTATTCCAGCCACTTAAGAAAGTAACAGTTGATGGTGGTTTAACGGTTCTGACTATTAACAACGCTTTCATTTCATCATAACACTTGTTGTTGTTTTTGTCTAATTGCAGCCACTTAAGAAGGTCATAGTTGACGATGGGTTAACGGTCCTGACTAACAACGTTATCATTCCTGAGTCTGGATGGTCACCAGATAGGACTATGGATGATCTCCATGGCAACGGTGGTGTGCCGTGGTCTATGACGTTCCGTAATGCTACTGGCTGTCTAAGGTGAGAGTGGTAAAAGTGTAACCGGGGTATAACCCATATGGGAGTATTCTTGATCTTCCTGCCATGGTATGAGCGGCCATCTTGGATGTCTAAGGTGAGAGTGGTATTAGTGTAACCTGGGTATATAACCCATATATGGGAGTATTCTTGATCTTCCTGCCATGGCATGAGCGGCCATCTTGGATGTCTAAGGTGAGAGTGGTAATAGTGTAACCTGGGTATATAACCCATATATGGGAGTATTCTTGATCTTCCTGCCATGGTATGAGCGGCCATCTTGGATGTCTAAGGTGAGAGTGGTAAAAGTGTAACCTGGGTATATAACCCATATATGGGAGTATTCTTGATCTTCCTGCCATGGTATGAGCGGCCATCTTGGATGTCTAAGGTGAGAGTGGTAATAGTGTAACCTGGGTATATAACCCATATATGGGAGTATTCTTGATCTTCCTGCCATGGTATGAGCGGCCATCTTGGATGTCTAAGGTGAGAGTGGTAATAGTGTAACCTGGGTATATAACCCATATATGGGAGTATTCTTGATCTTCCTGCCATGGTATGAGCGGCCATCTTGGATGTCTAAGGTGAGAGTGGTAAAAGTGTAACCTGGGTATATAACCCATATATGGGAGTATTCTTGATCTTCCTGCCATGGTATGAGCGGCCATCTTGGATGTCTAAGGTGAGAGTGGTAATAGTGTAACCTGGGTATATAACCCATATGGGAGTATTCTTGATCTTCCTGCCATGGCATGGCCATCTTGGATGTCTAAGGTGAGAGTGGTAATAGTGTAACCTGGGTATATAACCCATATATGGGAGTATTCTTGATCTTCCTGCCATGGCATGAGCGGCCATCTTGGATGTCTAAGGTGAGAGTGGTAATAGTGTAACCTGGGTATAACCCATATATGGGCGTATTCTTGATCTTCCTGCCATGGTATGAGCGGCCATCTTGGATGTCTAAGGTGAGAGTGGTAATAGTGTAACCTGGGTATATAACCCATATATGGGAGTATTCTTGATCTTCCTGCCATGGCATGAGCGGCCATCTTGGATGTCTAAGGTGAGAGTGGTAATAGTGTAACCTGGGTATAACCCATATATGGGAGTATTCTTGATCTTCCTGCCATGGCATGAGCGGCCATCTTGGATGTCTAAGGTGAGAGTGGTAAAAGTGTAACCTGGGTATATAACCCATATATGGGAGTATTCTTGATCTTCCTGCCATGGCATGAGCGGCCATCTTGGATGTCTAAGGTGAGAGTGGTAAAAGTGTAACCTGGGTATATAACCCATATATGGGAGTATTCTTGATCTTCCTGCCATGGTATGAGCGGCCATCTTGGATGTCTAAGGTGAGAGTGGTAAAAGTGTAACCTGGGTATATAACCCATATATGGGAGTATTCTTGATCTTCCTGCCATGGCATGAGCGGCCATCTTGGATGTCTAAGGTGAGAGTGGTAAAAGTGTAACCTGGGTATATAACCCATATATGGGAGTATTCTTGATCTTCCTGCCATGGCATGAGCGGCCATCTTGGATGTCTAAGGTGAGAGTGGTAATAGTGTAACCTGGGTATATAACCCATATATGGGAGTATTCTTGATCTTCCTGCCATGGCATGAGCGGCCATCTTGGATGTCTAAGGTGAGAGTGGTAATAGTGTAACCTGGGTATATAACCCATATATGGGAGTATTCTTGATCTTCCTGCCATGGCATGAGCGGCCATCTTGGATGTCTAAGGTGAGAGTGGTAATAGTGTAACCTGGGTATATAACCCATATATGGGAGTATTCTTGATCTTCCTTCCATGGCATGAGCGGCCATCTTGGATGTCTAAGGTGATAGTGGTAATAGTGTAACCTGGGTATATAACCCATATATGGGAGTATTCTTGATCTTCCTGCCATGGCATGAGCGGCCATCTTGGATGTCTAAGGTGAGAGTGGTAAAAGTGTAACCTGGGTATATAACCCATATATGGGAGTATTCTTGATCTTCCTGCCATGGTATGAGCGGCCATCTTGGATGTCTAAGGTGAGAGTGGTAATAGTGTAACCTGGGTATATAACCCATATATGGGAGTATTCTTGATCTTCCTGCCATGGCATGAGTGGCCATCTTGGATGTCTAAGGTGAGAGTGGTAATAGTGTAACCTGGGTATAACCCATATATGGGCGTATTCTTGATCTTCCTGCCATGGCATGAGCGGCCATCTTGTTAGGGTGAATTACAAAACTGTTTATGAGAAATGAGGAATAATCGTTAGGAATGTTTATGTAGCAATTCGTCGGTCGCAACACATAGTGGCGTAGAGCGATTTTCCAAATTTTCCGTTTCACATAGTGGCGTATAGGTTTAGAGCTAGCTATTATCCAATAATAGTTCTTCCTTGTTAACTAGTAAAGATACAGTTTAATAGTTTGAACCTTAAACTTCAATTTCAAATGGAATTGGGCCACTAAGAGATAACAGTGGAGGAGTATTGACTCCTTTACTAGTGGCATATCCTTCAAAAACGTTTTGCTCGGAGACGTATTTTTTCCTTCGCGTACGCCACTATGTGTTGCGGCCGACGAATTGTATTACGATTTCCCTCACTCGCATATCCAAGATAGCTGCAATGCCATCGGCGTATATATTAACAGTGAGCTAGAGGGGGATTTATGAGCTTTAAGGAAAGGATGTGTTAAACTTGTGATGTGCCCTCAGTAATTTAATTTGATGATTTATCTTTGTTTACAAAGTTACATGAGTGATGACATTTTGGGGGAATTCCCCTCTCAAATTGAGCAAAACAAGTTGAATCATATCTAATTTGGAATATTTGGAAGCCCCCTGAAAGTGATGTAATGGAATTCCCTAAGGAAGTGATGTAATGAGAAAGGTTAATGTTATAAGTAAGACTTGGGAATTTCCCAGATTGAGCATAGTGTGGAGGTAGTAAATGGCCCATAATAGAATGGGGTTTTTCCCATGCTTGATATATAAGAAAATGTAAACACAATTATTGTCACAGTTGATAGTGTTGATCTGGGCTAGCTAGCTAATATGCTTACAGTCCAATTCCTTCAAAGAAAGGAAATTGCATTTAGGTAGTCAAAGTACTACTATTTGCCAGTGTTGTCGGAGAAGATCTAGAATACTTCAAAGAACGTACTTCTTCCAAGAAAGGAAAATATATTCTTCTGTCGACTTGCTGAAGTCTGGTGTTTTGATTCAACGCAACTATCAAAATAAGTGGGGACAACTGCATCGCAGTCCTGCTTCCTGAAGATATTGTGTGAAAGGTGGAAATAGCACCAAGTTTGGAGAAAGCAGCGCAAGGAGTAAAGTGATTTGGAGAACTGCGCAAGGAGTTACGAATGTGTTTGGAGAACGACGCAAGGAGTTTAGTACTTGGGAGAAAGTAACACCATTTTCGTATGAGGATTTTATACATAAGGATTTATCAATGCAAGTGTACAAAGGACTTCGCTGATTTTCGCAGGACAAGTGAATAAGGATATATTACATCAGTCGTCCAGAACATTGCAAGAACTTTATGATCACCAAGAAGAAGAATGCTGGCTAAGTACTAGATAGTTAAAGAGTGATTATTTGATTATTGTGTATGTGCATTTGTTGTCATATATTGTATCAATAATAACATGCTTTCAATTAAAGACTTAGATTTTGTTAGCATAATCAAACAGTGTATTTGTGTTGTGCATTCGTGTGAGTTCGGGTAAAAGGTGATTTTGGCCTTGAGTCAAGTACGACTCGTAACAAACTTAATTGAAATGCAGCCCTGTATCAGACTAATGATGACCCTTTGTCAAAATTGTATTATTGCAAGACCTGGCAATTTTTAGCTCACAACTCAAACTAGAGCGGTTACCGCACCATAGCTGAACCATGTGACTTCGACAGAATATTGTGGTATAGGCCTAGGCCGATCGGATCAACTTCAAATCTGACCTGACCTTTGACCTCAGATGACCTTTGCAGTTTTATACTTGTGGAAGTGCCAGGGATTGTTTTCCCTGAGTTACAGCATGATCAGATCAATTTTACATTTGACCTGACCTTTGACCTTGGATGACCTTTGCAGTTTCATACTCGCTAAGTGTCAGGGATCATTTTCCCTGAGGTACAGCCCAATCGGAGCAACTTTAAATTTGACCTGACCTTTGACCTCAGATGACCTTTGCAGTTTTATACTCCCCATGTGTCAGGGATCATTTTTTCCAAGTTACAGCCCGATTGGAGCAACTCTAAATTTGACCTGACCTTTGACCTCAGATGACCTTTGCAGTTTCATACTCCCCAAATGCCGCGGATTGTTTTCCCCCAGTTACAGGCACATCGGAGCAACTTTAAATTTGACCTGACCTTTGACCTCAGATGACCTTTGCTGTTTCATACTCCCCAAGTGCCGGGGATTGTTTCCCCAGAGTTACAGCCACATCGGAGCAGTTTTAACCTTTGACCTTGGATGACCTCGGATGATGTTTCATGATCCCCTTATATCAAGGATTATTTGTACTAGGTTGTAGCTCAATCGGACATATTTCAACATGTTGGTAGCAACTATATAGCATTTACCTTGTAGCCTTAGTGTGTATGTATTGATTGCATCATGGGAAGGAATAACATTTGACCACCAAGCCCCCACCGCACAAGTATTCACCATTATTGCGCAATAAGAGGCAACTATAGCATTTACCACATACCCTTAGTGTGTATTTTCATAAATGCATCATGGGACACTGTAATTTCCTGTGATCTAAATACTAACCACAAAAGGGGCTATTCCACTGGGCGATCTTAGACATGTCCAGTTTGGTCCTTACTGTGGTTTTTGACTCTGTTTTAATAATACTTTGGGAATTTCACAATATTTACTTCACCTTCTTGGAAACAATATGCTTGTTATCAAAATAGCAGACAAGCTGTCTCCCAGTGCAAATCTGTGATTTAGTAGCCCAATTGGGCGACTTCTGAATCAAAATGGACCACAACTTTAAAACTATTAGCAGTAGCACCCCCTGTGTTTCTTTATTATATTCTTTAATGTTTTCTCTTCCATTTGACACCACTCGGGGGGTTACACCTTCGTGGCATTTCGAGATATGTCCATTTCAGACCAAATGGTTAGTCAGTTAGTAAGCTAGCAAGTAAGTAAGCTAGTAAGTAAGTAAGCTAGTAAGCTAGTAAGTAAGTAAGCTAGTAACATTCACTCATATAGGCTGATACCATTTCATGGTTCAGCAAAAATATATATAAAAATTCTTAGGACATAAAATTGAGAACACTTTTTTTAATAAAGAAAATAGGCTCATTGGTCAAGATTTATTACAAAACAAGTGAAACTGTGTGATCACCCAATGCATTGTTTGTTTTTATTTATCAGGAATACAAGTTCTGCAGGATTTGAGACGAGGGGTAAGATGAGGGAATGTCATGGTCTAGTGGATACACTTGTCTATGTGTTGAAATGTGCTGTCAAATCATCCAGTGATACCAATGATATGGATAATAAGGTAAGTTGACAACCCTCTTAACCCCCTGAACACTACCTGCCAATCTAACATTGCCTCTGATTGATCAATTACATGATATCTTCATTTTAATCACCAATCAGAATGAAGCTTTGAAAATCACCCCAATTTTTTTATATTTATGTAGAGAAATTATTCTAATTCCCTCCCCCATGTTGCTGATTGGTCCAATGATAATGAAAACTTCTTTTTGACCAATAGGCAGGTAGTTCTCATGGGGTTAAGTCAAAACGTACAGTACCAACTCCGCCATGTTTGGGTTGCGCCTCATGGAGGGCAAAAAGTGTACCTATGCACCCCGTAAACTTTAATTCAAAGTGCGTTGTGGTTTGCATTCTGCATGTAACATGTGCCATTAATGTGCGGTGAGGGCATGAACCTTTGTAACACTCAAGCGTAAAGACACTAATTATCATTTGATTTTGGGCTCTTAGTACACGATCTCCATCTTCAAGTTGCTCTTTTAATCAATTCAGTCT
The DNA here is from genome assembly GCF_039555335.1 of Amphiura filiformis. Classification (NCBI taxonomy): domain Eukaryota; kingdom Metazoa; phylum Echinodermata; class Ophiuroidea; order Amphilepidida; family Amphiuridae; genus Amphiura; species Amphiura filiformis. Next base: position 3,423,363 of record NC_092639.1, on the reverse strand, counting down.
CAGATTATTATATCTATGCATTTTTTGAGATCACTGAATCAATGCTGTCTATGCTCATTGTCTTTTTTGTCTTCTTTTTTCTGTGTTTGTCTTTATAATATTTTGTTTGTTACAGGCTGTAGAAAATGTGCTGTGTATTTTGCGTAACCTGTCGTTCCGAATCGCCAACGAGGCCAATCATCCCGATGCCATCACAAAACCATCGCGGTCACCGGCCAGAGATTCACCGTCAAAAAAGAAGGGTAGGTTTACATCAACTGTTTGTTAGAAAGTAAAACATCATTTTGGGTTGATGGGAAACAGAGGAAAAATGCTAAAATGGAATTTAAATGTCCATCATCCCCTCCTCATCACACACACTCACACATATTTGTTGGTTAATTTCATTATTTTCTTTGCTTATAGGTGCTCCACAAGCTGAAAGTTCTGGTTGCTTTGGAAACCAGAAAAAGAAAAAAGCCATGGCAGCTAACACAGGCAACACAGGAACAATGTAAGTTACAACAATTATTTGAGTTTGTTTGCTCTTGCGATTATTTTAATATGGCAATAGCCAATATCAAAATCAACTAGACTTAGCTGTGGTCTAAGACCACGAACACAGCCGTGTTGTGACCCTTTAATGACCTTTGACCCCAAAATATATGAAAGCGCCCATAGACATTGGCTAATCTCAACGCATGTGTGCACGTGGCATCACTTTGCCATGTTACTTGTGGCAGAAGGGGCATTTTGAAGGTTTTTCGTCTCGGACCGGAAGTGACCCCTTAATGACATTTGACCCCAAATAAAAATATACCACATGAATTGGGTAACCACAATTCATGTGTGGACATACCGTTACTGTCCTATGTTTTTCTTAGCAAATAATAAAAAAAAATTTTAAGGTTTTTCGTTTTATACCGGAAGTGACCCCTTAATGACCTTTGACCCCAAATCTGTGTACACCCCATATACACTGGGTAATAACAATGCATGTGTGCAAGTGGCGTCACTGACCTACAGGATCTGTGGAAGAAGATGCATTTTAAAGGTATTTCTTTTTATACCGGAAGTGACCCCTTAATGAGCTTTGACCTCAAATAAAAAAAATACCACATATACATTGGGTGACTGCGGATCATATGTGAACATACCGTTACTGTGCTATGTTTTACTTAGCTAATAAAAAAATTTGAAGGTTTTTCGTTTTATACCGGAAGTGACCCCTTAATGACCGTTGACCCCAAATCTGTGTACACCACATAGACACTGGGTAATAACAATGCATGTGTGCAAGTGGGAATTCGCTGTCCCACGTAAGTTGTGGGAGAAGATGCATTTTTAGTTGAAATCACGTTTTTGACCCCTATGACCCCTCGTGACCTTTGACCCCACGAGTTTCATGTGACATGTAGGGGCACGGTCAGTGATCATTGTGACCAAGTTAGGTCAAAATCGATGTAAGCATGTGAGTGCTAGAGCAAATGTAAAGGTTGACAGAAGAAAGAAAGAGAAGAAAGAAAGAAAGAAAGAACCTGTAAGAAAAAAGACACAGCCGTGACTAACGTCACGGCTGTGTAAAAACAGACATGTGATGTCAACACTGCCTGTACATTGTTTTTCCAAGGTGCATTTTTGGCTCTTTTTCACACCCATGCAGTACCGTTTCAGAAAAAAAGACACAAAATATATATCCTAATGCAAAATGTACATTTTCACATGAAAGTGAACAATTTGGGGTTAAAATGGATAGAAAAATAAGAAAAATCAAACCTGACATACCGGGTATTGGACCCAGAATATCTGTGTGACAAGCGAGGACCTTACCACCTAGGCTGAGCTATCTACTCAACTGTGATCATTGAGGAAATTTAAAGACCATAACATATCAGAGCCACACACGAAAAGCATGAAAAACCATACTTTACAGGGACAGGGTGTCGTATGACACCCCAATGGGTTAGACTAGTAACATATCATTTGATAACAAAATACACCTTTAGTATTTATTTGACATAGTTTTGTGTTTAAGTTGTAAGCCAATGATGACATCAAGCCGGCTCCCCCTGCTGTTAACTAGCCCTCTATGCACTCTCTTTCACTCACTTACAGGCTTATCAAAACGTTTGGTACCCATCTGTTTTGGTGTTTATTGACAAGCCTGGTTCTTCAGTATGCAACATTGGATCCTCTTGAAATGTCCAGGATTTCTAGATTTAAAAGCTTTCATAACACTCATCTATAAAATAATGTAGCTCCAATGTTCCATTTTGATATAGCAGTCTTGTCCATAAATCACTGGAAACTGATGGGTGCAAATCATTTTGATACATCCTGTATCACACAGAATAAATACATTTCACAGTTAAATAAATGATATGCTGCCCTCACCATCTCACTTGTGTGACCACTTATTTTAAAATTTAAAAAAAAGGAGAGATTTATGCATAACCTGAATTTAACAAAGAGACCAAATAAAATTCTGCTTTTTGTCAAACTAATAAATATTTCTTTGTTTATTGCAGGAACAAAAGTACAATGGATACCAATGGCCCATTACCAGAGCGCACAGAACCAGCCAGAGGCTCCGAGTTGCTATGGCAACCAGAAATGGTGAAACCATACTTGTCCCTGTTGTCTGAGTGCTCCAATCCAATCACACTAGAGGCAGCAGCAGGAACACTGCAAAATATATCTGCTGGAGATTGGATTGTAAGTAAAGAAAATGGGTACCAACTAAATAAGTTTGATTAACCCTAACACCTGAAATTACCACAAAATACCGGCCAGTGCAACCCCTGTGGCCACCGCTGGGTGATCATGTCCTTGGCATGCAAGGTTCGAATCCCGGATGTACCAAGTGACTTACATACATACACAATTCTTTTATAAAGCGCTGTAACAGTTACATCTAGACCACAGCGCATAAGCATAACAATGACTTATTTGTTCATCTTCTCAAGAAGGCAAGAAAATAAATAGTGTGTCTCAAAGCTGCGGCATATGTTCATTTTGTGGTACGCATTAGTCTCTGAAAAGCGGTAAAAAGAGATTTTATTGGAAGAATAGTGTTATTAACACCACTTTGTGAAAATTTTCATTTTGTGTATACATACAAATATCAATATCTCATAAACCGAGAAACGAGCAAGCAGTGAACTGTGAAATTCTAGTTACAATAATTGTCCTAATAATCATTTGAATTGATTGTGTTTTTCAGTGGGGTGGATTTGTGAGGTCACAAGTGCGTAAAGACAAAGGTCTTCCAGTGTTGGTAGAACTTCTGCGCATGGAAAATGACCGTGTAGTCGCAGCGGTGGCAAGGGCGCTAAGAAATTTATCGGTGGATCCTAGGAATAAAGAACTAATAGGTAAGCAAGGAAACTTGACTGTTTTGACAGTTTATCATTGCTGAATTAGAACACACTCAAAATCATTAAAATTCAGTTAGCAGGCGACATTGAGGATAGCAGTGATCTAATTGGCCTATATTATGCAGGCATGAGAATTTTCTTCTTTTTTTTACAGGAATCCCTTTTTTTATTCCCAAATTTCTGTGTTTTTTATTTCTTTTTAGCCAGTTTTTGAGCATTTTTGCCATATTTTACACACTTTCCCCTGTTTTCAGAATTTTCCTGTTTTTTCATTGAAATGTATTCTCATACCTCTGTAATATGTGAATCCTGGGTTTCTCTACCAGCAGTTTCTTTCCTCTCAGTGCAGTTTCAAAATAACATCTTCCCATAGAATTCAATGGAATTTTAAATCTACAGTTAGCAGATGAAACCCTGCACATGGTGATGGTTTTTTTGTTTTGTTTTTCCATTTTGAGAAAAATCATTTTTGAAAAATTGGAATAAAGCAACATAAATTTTAAAAAATCACATCCTGGTGACACCATTTCTGCAGTGGATTATGGGAAATGCTTAAATCCTCTTTTTCAAGCGTTTGGTGTCAATTGAGAGAGTGATGAGGATGATAATTATGATTGGTTATAGGCAACAGAACCAAATTTGTTTGATCTTTGGATGGACCGTTGTTGCTGCTTCGATACTTGTTATTAATGACTCTCAACTAAAATCAGAAATAATGATAAATTTGTATCAGTCAATATCATTACATGCAAAGACTCAGTTATCACAATTAACAATAGTCAAATACCTGATTTCATAAATAATGAGGTTCAACCAAGCATCGATGGTTGATCAAAAGATCAAATTAATTTGGTTCTATTGCCTTACACTACATGCATTTTTGTATGTTATGTTCCTTGTGTCCTCATACTAACCTCTTGCTTTTAAATTCTCTAAATTTATAGGCAAATATGCAATGAGAGACCTTGTGTTAAGGTTGCCAGGAGGACCACCCAGAGATAATGAACAGAAACAGTTATCTAATGATAGCTTGACTGCCATCCTTAATGCCTTACATGAAGTCATACTCAGAAATGCTGAAAACTCTAAGTAAGTCATGATAACATATCTAATAACAGCTTGACTGCCATCCTTAACGCCTTACATGAAGTCATACTCAGAAATGCTGAAAACTCCAAGTAAGTCATGATAACATATCTAATAACAGCTTGACTGCCATCCTTAACGCCTTACATGAAGTCATACTCAGAAATGCTGAAAACTCTAAGTAAGTCATGATAACAGTAATATCTGGATAAGTGGTAAATGATATGTGATGAGCATAAATCTTTTTCTAATAACACCTGATATTAAGTCATAATTAAAAATGATGAAAACTCAAGTAAGTCATTATAACAGTGTTATTGGTAAAATGAGGTAGTAAACATTAATGGTTATATAACACCTTACATGAAGTCATACTCAGAAATTTTTGTGTGTGTCATTTTCAGATCATTACGTGATTCCAGTGGTATAGACAGACTTGTCTCAATAACTCAAAATAGAGCTAATTACCCACCAGTCGTTGTCAAGGCTGCATTCCAGGTAAGCTGAATGATTGATTGAGCAATTGATTGATTGATTGATTGAGTAATTCATTCATTGCTTGATCGATTGAAAGATCTTCATGTATAAGAAATTAATGTTGATATATTTGGATCTTTACACTACTGGGGAGTGTAATCGTGGGAACCAATCACACACTCTGTTACAGAATCCTTTCAATAGGCTGTGCCATTGTCTGCTGAATATAACATCATTTTCAGGGTTTCTATAGACCTTTTCAAATCAAGATCGGAAAAACACAGTATTTATTCAGTAAGCTAGGGGGTCAAATTGGCGCACCATGGATCAAGCGGAATCACATATACCTTTTTGAGTGAAAATACAACGTATTTAGCCAAAATCAACATGAGTCATCACAGAGAAATATTTTCTAAAAGTATTGAACTAACACTTCCACTATTTGGCACTTCACAATGTGAAAGTAAAAGAACGAAAAATGCAAATAGTTTTCGTCTGCGGCACATTTGATTGGTCTTTGTGTGGTCTTCGCAATATAAATATCAATCTCTTACACAAGCCATACCCAACGCTTGATCGTGTCTTTCACACAGATTTGTGTTCAGACGTAATAGTTGCGTTTGTGTTAGCGTTGATGACCCAGAATTGTAAACGGGGTCATCCATAACAAACTTCGGAAAACATCGATATGAAAAGGTCTATGTCAGATTTGTAAAAAAAAAACCAAAAAAAAAAAAAAACCGTTTTAAGCTCTCCGGAATTGGATGATGATGTTTCAGCATAAAACAAATGAATATTCATATCATAACTCCTTACCAGGTGCTGAGTACTATGTGGAGCTTCAAAGACCTGCGTGTCCTGTACAAGAAAGATGGATATGATGAACAGCATTTCAGTCCAGGATTCTGGTCTGTTGGTAAAGGTGGATCTAGCTCTGCCACAGGCTCACCAGCACGCTTCAACACACTGCCTACATCAGGAACACCTAAAGAATCGCAGCAGCAGAGATCAGGATCGGTCCCTGTTGATGGTAAGTGAAGAATTTGGGGAGGTCAATGGTAAGGAAAAGGTCATGGAGAGGTCAAGGCTGGAATCGAACAAGTTGTAATGAACAAACTGCAATTTCTACAACTGATACTCTTGCTGTGTTAACCCTAGCCACCCTGAACCCATCAAAGCTGTACGTCTCCAGTGAGTGGGCGGGCAACACATCGGGTACTACCTCACATCAATTAGACATAAATTTTAATGTTAATATAATCTTTCATGTTGTTTCCTCTTTAGGGCCGTCATCTCAACCATACCAGAGTTCAACCCTCCCAGCTAGAGATAAACCCAACAGTTACTCACCAGGACCACCTAGATCAGGTGAAGCGCCACCACTCTATGATAGTCACTCATATGATAGGCGGACTGCACCACAGAGGGACTTAGGCTATAACAGGGACTACCAAAGAGGTGAGTGGTATGAAAAATGATTGATGTAATGAACTTACTCTATGCAGTGCAGTGTGGTGTGGTGTTATTGCAAATAATGAAATACTGTTATTGATTAAAGATTGTTGTGTATAGTATTTGTCAATAGCAATATAAAAGTTTATATAGTTTATTTATACAAGGCTTGTCAGTTGACCCATAACCTGGCCCATGACCTGATTGTGATTTAACTCACTTAAATAATGGTATGACTGATGTGATATGTATTAGCATTTAACTTTTGAAAAATCAATATAACAATGCTGTGGAGCTAGTTTTGATGCCCCTCTAGTAGTCATTGGCTTAATCTTACCCAGGACAATATGCATGAGGTGCCACTAGAATCGGAACGTATTATATTAGGAAACATTTTTCTTTTGGGCTAAGCCATTTAAAAACCAAAAAGACAGATAAAAACTAAATCGCATCTGAAATTCTGACAACTAGACAGAAAATGATGTACTGTGCAGGTCGGCAACCAATCACGTCACGCCTTTGCCCTGACGTCAGACAACTAGTCTTTTTATCTATGTCTTTCATTATACTCTGGAAGATTTTGGAAATACCTTCCACAGAGGAGTATGAATTTCAAATGGAATGAGCACATTAAGCAGCTTCATTTGAATTACATACATCCTCTGAGAAAGATTCAACCTGAGGGTTGGTGAGTTTTAAATAAAGTTGCCTGATACTCCTGCACAGTGGGAACGCGGATTTTAAATGGAATAGCTCTTTGCATCAGATGCAGTGGCAAATTTTCCACAGTGTCGTCTGGAAAAGAGCTGAGAGCTAAAGCTTTTGGCGAAAAACTAATAGTTGCTGCACAGAATCAAAAGTGCAACATCCGTCGCGGTGCAAAAAAACGTGGTACTATACTGCTAGCAGAGAAGAATGGCACTTGTTTGCATTTCACTCATCTCACAATAATAACAAGAGACCGGTAATGTGATTGGCTAATTACGTGTCAAAGCGTTGGTCGGCACTCACAAAGGGAACACAAAGCTCCTTGTATGTCACTCATTAACTGGGTGCCCGCATTGACCTGATCAAGAGAGTGCTGTTCTTTTCTGATAAGCAGTGTAGATACTGGCCTATAATTGATTGGTTATCAATAATGAGGTGTGATTTCATTTCCAGGTTATAGCACTGATTCCAATTCAATACCATACAGGACTGATGACAGAATTAGTTAGTATCCTACTCTCAACATAATAATAACTAATTAAATAATCACACATAAGTAATTTGCATATAATTATTATGCAAACTGACAGTCTGTAACCCTGGGTACAGGATTATGATATATTGGTATATTATTTTGGAAATTAACAAGGGCCCCAACCTTATTACCATGGTGTGTCCTGTATCAGCTTGGCTTAGCTAACTCCTATCTAGTCAGAATAATTATTAAATCCCTACTTTCACCAGGGACAAACTATTGCTATCTCAGCAAGATTCGTATGAATGACATCGCCAAGTCATAGCCAGTGATTTTGGTATTGGGCAATCCAGTTGAAATCCATACACTCCCTATAGAAGACATGACCTTAATCTTCCATAAAGGGAGTGTGAATTTCAAATGGGGTTACCTGAATGGGTGGCTCCATTTGAAATCCACACCCCCTGTACGGGAGATAAAGGTTATGTCTTCCATAGGGGGGTGTATGGATTTCAACTGGAATAGTCCATTGCAGTATGAGAATCAAGTGTTACCCTTCCTTGATGGCAAAGATGTCATACATATTAATGACAGTTTCATTATGAAAACAAAAAGAAACAAGCTAGCCCTGTGTGTAGCAGAATTGGTACAATCTGCACTCTGGTAATAAGGTTTGGGCCCTAATTAAATAGCACAGTGTATGGGGAAATATAAGCTAAGCACTATATATGGGAAGTCAGTGAATTATATGCTATTAGTTACAATCCACACTCCCCTTATGGAAGACATGCCCTTAATCTCCCCCTCACAGGGGATGTAAATTTCAAATGGAGTCGCCCATTCAGGTAACCCATTTGAAATTCACACTCCCTGTGTGGACAATTAAGGTCATGTTTTCCATCTGAGTGGTGTATGGATTTCAATTTGAATAATACTATTTGCACCACATCTGTGCAAATATTAAATATTAGCCCCATATGTGACACAATCTGATCAACTTTTTGAAAATTGAAAGTGACAGATTTTGACAAATAATGTAAAAGTGGACATTTTGCACTATGTTTTAATTTATTTTCCTAGCATTTAGTTTGACAGTCATGCATTTGGGCACTTTCTCACCAAGGTTGTAAAATTGCACAAAATGGCACACATGGTAAAAATAAATTGTTGTCCCTCTACTTTTTAGATCCTTGAGCACCCTAGCTCAAATAATCATGGGGGAAATGAACAATTATAGTCGGCAAACAATAATTCTGTCCCTTTGACAGTGTCTCATGCCACACAATTCCAAAAAGTTGACAGCCTTATTGAAAATTACCAACACAAAATATTTCTTTTGTGTATAGGTAAATGTAAAGAAGCTTAGAATTGGAATTTAAAAACAAGTAAAACGGTTCAAAATTGGCAAATAGCAAAAAATTACACCCGCAAAAATTTCCACTTTTACAGTAAAAAATCTATTTTAAAAATGTCAATTGAAGTTTAGACATTGCATGGTAATATTCTAAAGTACAGTGTTCAGCAGAAGCATTGTTCATATGCATGCAGCTGATTTGTGCCCTGTATTTAAACAATGGGCTATTCTGGTTGAAATCCATACACCCCGATGGAAAAAACGTAACCTTAATCTTCCACACCGTTGATGTGGATATTCAAATGGAGTCACCCCTTTCAGGTAACCCCACTTGAAATTCACCCTCCCTGTGTGGAAGATTAAGGTTGTGTCTTCCATAGGGGATGTATGGATTTCAACGGGCATAGCCCATTAAAGTACATCCATGCCTGCATGAGTTAACCACACTAATAACCATATATATTTTTCTCTAATCCTCTGCTATGCTATTTTATCTTTTACTTTTCAACCACTGTATATAACCTGCTACTACACCCACCCACCTACCTGGAATTCTTTTAACACTTTATTTTTCCTACTCCCTTTTGCATGTGACCTGTTCTTACTGCCGATTTGATCCTTGCCGTACGTATGTGCGTGATTTCTCACACGTATGTTGTGCGTGCAGCTGATGAGCCGTATTCCGAAGCGCTTGATCCTAATTCGTACCGTGAAGAGCGAGATTCCTTGAGTGGTTATAGCGAAGGTAGACACAATTAACAAATTAATTCACAGCTATTATTATGTCATAATTCATTTGCTTCTTAAGGTTGGTCTGAACCCTGGAATTATGAAAACTTTCGGGCCTCATAACTGATAAATTATTAGTCTAAGAATATAAAAGTATACATTTTTAGAATGGAAATGACTTGATGAATTCATCTGTGAGGCCCAATTTGGGCCAAAATGCTCGTTTTTGAGAAAATCACAAAAAGCAGGTTTTTAGCCCAAATTTTAATGCAACCTAACAAAAAAATTGTTTGGCCAAAAAAATTTTTTTACTAATTTTTAAAAACTAGATAAAAATATCTAGGGACCTTTTTTCATTTTTTTGAATTTTGACCAACTTCACCAAAAATATTTGAAATTTGGTAGAAAATCAGGCTTTTTATGATTTTTTTTGAAAATTTTGCATTATTTGACCATTTTGGTGCAAATTTCTCAAAGTTGGTCAAAATTCAAAAAATAAAAAAACGGTCCTAGATATTTTTATCTAGTTTTAAAAATTAATAAAACAAATTTAGTGGCCAAACAATTTTTTTGTTACGTTGCACGAAAAAATGTGGGCCAAAAAACCCGTTTTTGGGGATTTTCTCAAAAAATGAGCATTTTGGCCCAAATTGGACCTCACAGATGAATTCAGCAAGTCATTTCCAGTCTTAAAATGTATACTTATATTCTTTAGACTAATAATTTAGCAGTTATGAAGCCCAAAAGTTTCCATAATTCCAGGGTTCAGACCAACCTTAATCTGAATGAATTATTGGGCTATTCTAGTTGAAAGTCATACACCTATGGAAGACATGACCTTACGTTTCCACACAGGGTGTGAATTTCAAATGGAGTTACCTGAATGGGTGACTCTATTTAAAATATACACCCCTCTGTATGGGAGATTAAGATCATGTTTTCCACAGAAGTGTATGGATTTTGACTCAGAATAGTCCAATTTAGATGAGGTGGCAATTATATTTTATGTAATAAGCAGAAACACAGAATCAGTGATAGGTAACAGTTTAACCATGCATGTAAACTTTACTAGTCTCATCTCAAGTTGAGAATAAGCCATGTGGCCTGCCATGTTGGATTTCTCAGTGCAGATTAGGATGAGTGTGTTTATGCGGTTAACGTGTCACAGCATATGAACAAATCGCCCCTCTAAGCGTGTGTATACGCACACACTATCAAATCTGCCACTACAAAATCCAACATGGCGTTACTCTCAACTTGAGATAAGACAGACTATAGTGCATGAACTCATGGCTTCATTCTTACACTTGGAAAATATAAATTTGGTATTAGTTGCACTTGATATATTTGACAATTGTTGATTTCGGACTTTGTATGTTTTGTCGGTTGATTGAATGGTTGATTGGTTCATTGATTGATTGATTACTTAAAAGTGACAGTTTGTATCGGATTGAAGTGTAAATGGTAACTGAATTGGGTACTGATTGCAACATATATTCATAACATATATTACATTGTGATGCAGGTGATTGGAGTGATTGGCTAATAATAATATTCTTGTGATCACTGCATACATTTGGGTATATTTCTGAGACATTTGGGTGTATTTCTGAGACATTTGGGTGTATTCCTGAAACATTTGGGTGTATTCTGAATACATTGGGCGGTGTTTTCCTGAAACATTTGGGTGTATTCTGAATACATTTTGGTGTATTCCTAATACATTTGGGTGTATTCCTAATACATTTGGGTATATTCCTGAATACATTTGGGTGTATATTGAATATATTGGGCGGTGTTTTCCTGAAACATTTGGGTGTATTCTGAATACATTTTGGTGTATTCCTAATACATTTGGGTGTATTCTATTACATTTTGGTATTCCTAATACATTTGTGTGTATTCTGAATACATTTGGGTGTATTCTGAATACATTTGGTGTATTCTGAATATATTGGGTGTGTTTTCCTGAAACATTGGTGTATTCTGAATACATTGGGCGGTGTTTTCCTGAAACATTTGGGTGTATTCTGAATACATTTGGGTGTATTCTGAGTCATTTGTAGAGCTAAATCAAAATTAAGTACCATTTTCATAACTTTAATTCGCTGAAATCTCCATCACATATGAACTTACGGTTCCAGTTATATATCTATAGTCATCTTAGTATTGCTTAGAACAGTAAAATACAAAGAAAATTGAATACTTTTATTGGCTATATCTCAAAATCAATAGAGCGGTTAAAGGAACCATTTAGCTTGATCACATCACATATGATAAATCTCAGTACACAATTCTCACACGTTTCTATAATTTACTCAAAGCAGTCATAATTTTTTGTGCATTTGAAACTTAGAATCTCATACCCTGGAAGTGAATGTCAAATCTGTGATTTAAAATAAGTTGATGTGTGTCAATTCAAATCACAAGATGAGGCTTATGTTAACAAAACCACCTGTGTCATCATTAAACAGCTGATATTTATTTTGGATCCAGTTTTGGGTGTTTACACTGGATCTCTTTCAATGAGATATTTGCATATAGCACACGGGGTATATAGACTCAGCTGTGATTAGTTGAAATATCCGATATCCTGCGGAGTGCAACGTGTTACAGTATGCATTTTCATACTGTATAATCTGTTTGGATTTCCAACTTTTCAAATTGCGCCAAATTTCCAAATATCATTCAGTCATTATGTTTTTGATTATTCCAATCTTGTTTTACACAAGTTTAATATCCATCTGCAGTTAATAAAATTCTCCAAGCACGTATATCAATTTTATTGCTTTTAATGTTGGTCTTAACCCTCGGAATTATGGAAACCTTATGGCCACATAACTGCTAAATCTTCACCAAAAATGGTTGAAAAACGCTCAATTTTACACAAAAAAGAATCACAAAGAAGCCTGTTTTTTTGCCCGAATTTCAACCATTTTGGTGAAGTTGATCAAAATTTAAATAAAAAACGTTTCCTAGATAATAAAAATATGTAGTAGTTTCTAAAAAATTTCGCTGAATATGTTGCCTGAAAAAATTTGGGTCAAAAATCATTTTTGCCCAAATTTAACCTAACAGACTCTTGTAATTTTAAACATTCTAAATATGTATACTTTTATATATACTAACAGTGTAGCAGTTATGAGGCCCAAAAGTTTACTTAATTCCAGGGTTAAGACCAACTTTAAATAAATTGGGGCCAAAGTTATGGCCTCTCAAAGTAGTGGAGTCTTTCTTTATTGGATGTGTTTATTTGGGGTTAAGAACTGTCTAGACAGATCTTGCCAAAGAAGGTGTCTTACCTATTCCCAGAATCCTTTGCAACATGACACATCACCTCATTTCATCAAATGACACTCCTATTACTATTTAACAGGGACACAGCAATCACGGGAGGATATTCCAATGCGTGAAATGCCCTACGCATCGGTGGATAGAAGAGAGCCCCCTAGTGATACACCAGACAGACCAGTTAGAAGAGGCCCACCAGTCGGAGGTGTACCCATGTTTGGACAGGTAGGTAGAGGGCGCTTTTTGGCATTGTATAATAAACCAGGTGGTGTTTGTAATGAATGACAAGAGACGGCAAAACTGCTCAGTCGTATGGCAAATACTTGCTGCCAATGTTACCTAAATGCGCTGATCAGAGCCTATTAGTGCTGTAGAATGGTGAATCATAGCAAAAAAATTGTTAATTTTTATATGCTTAACAAATTTGGAGCGAGGGCCAAATTAAATTCATTCCAAGATGGCGGGTAGAGTTCATCAAACTTTATACAGGGAAAAATTCAAAGTTGTTCAAATTGAGTTACAAACCATACCAAAGTGTTCCTCCTGTCACAAGGATTCAGAAAAAGTATACATGTAGTTTGACCTATATATATATGTGATGTACGGTTCTCAAGTTATAAGCAAAGGTCAAAGGTCAAGGTTTGACCTCTACAGTGGTCAAATTTGAAAAATTGCTCCAATTGTTATCAAAATGGTCTCAATTGTTCCTGTATTGTTTCCCTGTATAAAGTTCGATGACTTCTATGGCGGCCATATTGGACAAAATATTTTTGGCCCTCCCCTTAGAATTGTTCACCAGACTGAATACTACATCTGAGCCAAAGTTCACACTTTTCACAAAACTTTTAACAATGGTTTCACCATTCTGCATCACTATATGAAACACGGTATCTTGCGTTTCATGCTTAGCGTTTCATGCTTTGCTTAGCAAGTTCTTATTGTATATAATTAATTAATTTACTGCATGCTGGCCATAGGCATCAACATAAAAAGTACAAATTTTGATATATTTTCTCAAAATTTCAAGAACTATCTTAAGAACCACTGAACCAACACTAGGCTTGTTTGTACTCATTTTAATACATGAAAATTAAATCCGATATCCGTGTGAGTTTATGAGGTTCACAGTTAGCTTTCTTCAGATGCCAAGATCTCCCTTACGATGGGATAAGCCTAAGGGATTTTGACATTTGGGAGGGAAATTTTACTTACCCAAAGAAAGAAATATTGTGATCACTTATTGACTTGTTGTTATTCTTCCTTCCCCAGCAATTACCACAGCCTCAAGTAGCAAAAGGTGGCGCCGTTTATGCCCAAGTCAACAAAGACAGAAAGTCACAGCATGGACGAGCACGCAGATGATTACGACCATAGCCCAGCGCCACCTAGCCTCAGCGTAGGACACGCCCCAGCTGGCGACTCGTGGGTATAAAACCAACTATGGCTGTATCACAAAATGAATTGAGCTCCTATTTACTATTTAGCAATAGCTCTTACCAATCAAGCCAGAGGTATGGAAACACACCATGCTTGTGTGGAGTCTTGATGTCATAAACTGAAATGGATGATGTCATCATTATCCGTGTACATATTGTGATGATATCATAATAGCAGTACCAATTTACAAAGTGTGTTGTTCCCGTCTTATCCAAACTGGAAATTATTTTATGTGTTGATTGATATGGATGGATATCTTGTAATAATGATTACTGTGATTTAACAATGGATGGTTTAGGATTCCTAGACGTGATGATAAAGGGAAGAAAGTGAACAGAATCTGACACTGATGAAGCGAACAGATGCATGAAAGCTACTCAAGATTTGTCATGTGACATGTCATGTGGCAAGAGATTTAACAGTGGATGGAGTAGGATTTCTAGACATTATGACTGAGGGAAGAAAATTGAACAAAATATGACACTGATGAAGGAGAACAGGGGCATGAAAGATACTCAAGATTTGTCATGTGACAAGAGAGACGACATGGGGAGTACTCGAGTTTGAAACAGTACTGGCTGATTATTTAATTGATTTGAACTTGTATTCATAAACAATAAACTGACTGGATTCGGTGAATGGAATGAATAAGTGCTGAAATATGTTGAGGAAATCAAGTGACAATTGATAAAACTATAACTTGATTTTAAACCGAGTGAAGAATGGGTTATGATTGATATTAATTTTAGGGCTCAAGATTTGGGTCACCCTGAATAAGACAAATTACTAAGAGAGATGAGAAGATAGCTAATGATTGACTATCATTAGCAGCATCGATTGAACTCTGCACTATGAACTTTGAACTTTGAATAAATGGAGCGCTGTAATTGTAACTTGACATACCAGTGATCAATATCAGCTTCATCAACAGGTTGTGACCTTTGACCTCATCAACAGGTTTGATTGACTTCAGCATACAGTTGCTGTCTAGGTCATTCTCATACACAGTGGTCACTGTATTGTTAATCGTCTATTGGAAATGAAGGAACTTTGTAGCTAGAATGCTGACATCACAAGATTTTACAAACAGCAAATATAGTGAACTTTTCATGATTTATTTACTGTAAAAGTGGATTTTTTTGTGTGATTAATATTTTGCGGTTTCGAACGGTTTCCCTTGTTTTGAAATTTGCGATTCTTAGTGTCCTTACATTG
>NC_092639.1:3363200-3407583 GCF_039555335.1 Amphiura filiformis | reverse complement strand
GTCACCCCATGTGCAGTTGGATTTTTCTTTCTTGAAGAAGTTGCATGTTTCCAGGTCGAAGTGTACAAATTACCCATTTTTGAAAAAAGATTAAAATATTCAGTCGACCATAAAGCGCTAGTTATACATTACATTTCTAAGTAGTAACATATTTAATCCAGAGACAGAAGTCAAGTTACTATACTCTCTTATTTTCTTAAATCGGGTCCTCAAATTTGTTTTATGGCCAAAAAATATCAAATTGGTAAATTTGAAAAATATGCTAATGTTGACCTATTTCGGTCCATATTTTGAAAAATAAGCCATATTCAAGTGGATTACAATTAAGCCTAAATCATATCTGGTTCGATGTTACTGCATGGGACATTCGCGCGAATAGCGCGAGAAAATTTTAAATTTCAAACTATTTTATCCCCAAATGAAGGTTCGCTAATTGATCATGTTGATAGGCCAGTGAACAACAATTGTGCAGTTTTACGCTATTGGCCCCAAAACACGGGTGTTTTTGGACTAAAAGGAAGATGCACAGGGCAATTATTGCAACTTGACTATATCATTACAGAACGTATATTGTGAGGAGATATTATGTCGACCGCCACAAAAAGCCGACACTATCGACTCTGACACCGGTCGTTATGTCGTCGATACAACATTGATCGTGCACTTAGATCACCTACAATGCTCTTGTTATTGTGGAAAAAAGAAAGATGAAAAGTGCGATACCGATGGGGACTGTGAAGGAGGCTTGTATTGCGCCGCCTCAGACGAAGTGGACGGGCCCGGCAAATGTAGAAGTAAGTCACATCCCAGCAAACACAAAACGTTTAAAAAAAGTTTTAATCGGGTTATATTTTGGGTTTTGGTTTTGGTAAAAACGTTTTAATAACATTAAATATCGGTTTTATAAAGGTCATGAAAACGTTTTTAACACGTTTTGTATGAAAACACACAGCAACAACATTTTAAAAATGTTACCAAAATGTTATTGTAAATGTTTTTGGCAAACATTTATTTCGTCATTACTTAAATAACATGTTTTAATATTTTGCAGTAACAAAATGCATTTATGAATAAATAAATTTAAATGAATTACATATTACCACATCAACACTTTACCGTGTACCATTTTAGCGCAATATTGCCGAGAAATAAAGGCACGGACACTCCTAAATGTAGTATATTCGCCCCGCTGCCATATAAATTCTTACCACAACAGTGAATGAAGCCAATTGACAGCAGTGTTTTGCAAAAGTGGTCGAGTTTATCGGGCCATGGTGCAGTCATGTCTACAGTAGAATTCACCACGACCTTTGCAGGACTTAAACCCCATTAAAAGCTATTAAACCAAGATAACACTCATTGAAAACAGCTCAAAATTACTCGGATTAAATCATATCTTCTCTGGTTAAATACACACAACATATTGTTTCTGCTTTACTGTGCAATGGAGCAATGAGCAAAAAAACTAACCGCTCCCGTTTACGCAACTATAGGCAAAATATCTAAATTTCGATCATGAGAGTCAACTTGGTATTTCCGTCATGAAAGAGTAGCGCACACCGACATCGCCCGGTTAATAATTACATTAGTACAGCCAGAGACACTGAAATGAATACACGGGATCGATACACGTAAATGTGCTATGCACGATTGATATTCAGACGATAAATCTTTGGATACCGGGTTAGAAAATGATGAATATCTCCCGTAAATGATTTCGTATAAAGAAACCAGATGTGGTTCCTTGCACTTGAATATATATTTTGAACAGATATGATAGTCGTTAGTTTGCGCTTTGAGAGAGTAGCTTGCGTCTTGAGCTGAAAAAGTGACCAAAATTCAAGATTTTATTGAAATAGCGCAGCGTAGACCCTCGTGGAGGTAGTCTCGGGCCAGACTGTATGTGGCTATCACGAACATACAGGATCGACGAGTGTCAGACGGACTGACGCAAACTGGCTGTGTAGGAGACTATCTAAAAGGCAGTCTAAAAGCAGATGACAATGGCGTATGTATGCTCGCTGACCGTACAGAGGTCAGTCACAGGCTAATGTCATTAGCCTTAGTCGGATGTCCTTCAGCCCATTATGCACGGTAAATAGGTGGAAACACAACCATGCGTGGCTGTGGATTCACCCTACCATGGCATTTTCTGCGCGATGACACTGTGTAGCGGATCTTTTTGCTAATTTGGTAATATTCAGTATGCTTCGACTATATTTATATAAATACGTATTTATAAATACGCACGTGACCGCAAGGGCACGACATACCAAGACCATCGACCAGCAAGCGTGACCAAATCCTCATGCCTTGACCACTATTATACAGAAAAGGATAGGAACTCCTTCGATAAATATCATCAAATTTAAGTATTAATTGAATAGCAAATTATTACGCATGCGTGAACTCCGAATTATGTTATCAAAAACAACATTTTGAAAGTATTTGCTGACGGAAAAAATATTTATCAACGGAAACGTTTACAATATAATCACAAAGTTGAAAAAATAGACAATTTTGCTGCACAGTAGTCTCGTGTTGTTTACAGCCTCGCGCCTTCGCATTCAAATGTAGAGGAAGACCACCCGCTGTTAGTATCTCGCTGTATAGAAGGTCACTTCGAGACTAACTGTCTACAAGCTGTTAATGTTATGTCAGCGCGGAGGTGGTCACGTGCGTATCAAACCATACTGATATTTGGTACTGTTTTTGGTACCGCGTTTTATTTCAAACTTTTAAAACGGCCTCTATTTTACATAATGAATTGTGGCCGAACGCAATGATGTATGACACTATTAATTGGTCCAGATGTGTAAAACAAATCAGGGGCGTCGCCAGACCTTTTTCATTAGGGGGGGGGGGTCATATGAATACCTTCTTGGCATTTCGCGCAGGTTTTTTTTTTTAAATTTCTTGGACAAGTTTTTCCTATAATTGTAGGCTTATAAATTTATTGTATTAAACATGTTAAACAAAAATTGGTAAATGTCGAAAGCAGAAGCGAAAATGGTCATTTGTTTGACCACAACGCAGGGGCGTGTCTGAGGGGGGATGTTCCCCCATGAGGAGTAAGAAACTTGTGCAAAATGAAGACCTAATTGAAGCGATTTGATGGACCATTTTGACACTACAGAGTGTAAAATTTTAGTTCGAAAAGCCCATACAATTGTGAAATGAGCGGTCCATGAAACCTTTTGCGCGAATTTCGTGGACAAGTTTTCCTATTGGCCTATAAATTGTGTTAAACAAAAATTGGGAAATGTCAAAAAGAGAGGCGGAAATGGTCATTTGTTTGGCCACAACGCAGGGGGTGTCTGAAGGGGGATGTTACCCCCTTAGAAGTAAGAAACTTTTGCATAATGAAGACCTAATTGAAGCGATTTGGTTGACCATTTTGACACTATAGAGTGTAAAATTTTAGTTTGAAAAAGCCCAAACATTTGTGAAATGAGCGGTCCATGAAACCTTTTGCGCGAATTTCGTGGACAAGAGACTTCTCATCTCATCTCTTCTCTTCTCTTCTTCTCTTCTCTTCTCTTCTCTTCTCTTCTCTTCTCTCTCGTCTCGTCTCGTCTCGTCTCTCTCTTCTCTTCTCTTCTCTTCTTCTCTTCTCTTCTCTTCTTCTCTTTCCTCCTTCCCCTCTTTTTTCTTTCCTTTTCCTCCTTCTCCCCCTTTCTCTGCGATTTGCCGACGACGGCACGATTTTGTCGACGGATTTGACGATTGGGGGGTGTCACACCCCATACCCCCCTCTAGCGACGGCCCTTAAACAAATAGAGCTACACATACCATTTCACATTTCGTTGGTTCCATGTATTTCAAAAAGCGTTTGCGTGTTTGGGGAAACTTAAAAGTTGTGGATCCAATATCTCTCTTTTCAGGTGCGTGTGAACATCCCGATGTGAAGTGTTCGGTTTACACTAAATGTAAAGTGATCAACAATAGAGCAACATGTATGCGTAATCGCTACGAATGTTCCGATAAACTTTACCAACCGATCTGTGCTACGGGGAACTGTGAATTCGCTAACAGGTAAGTCGAGCACCCAAATTGGGCGCTTTAAGGGCATTTTGCCCAATTGAGACATAGGTCTCCACTGCACAGCGTCACCATCCCTATAATTATCTTCGTGTCCAAAATTGCCGTGATAGTACGGCGAGTCCACTCGTTTTTCAACAGCTATACGCATGGCGATTTTGTTCGAGATAGGCCGAGCAGGCTAAGCATACTATTTACACGATATAAGATAAAATTCGATTTGTTGTCAGGTAAAACCCAGGTTTTGTTTTCAATACACTAACTGGAAATTCAATACACTCAGCGGCGATTGCTGTTTTCTTTAAACGCATATATTTTACTGCATTTTCACCATAACGATTTTTAAATCATACATTAAAAATGTGATATATTCAACTGTTTGAGAATTATAATCATATAAAAGGAACATGCATAGCCCATTCAGCTCAGATGCTGTATAGAATATTAAATCACAAGTCTATAATACAATACAATATATCGAGACACTATGCAACTTTCTTTATCTGCGTCAATATTGATTTAAATATAATTGAATACATCTCTACATTTTGAGTTTGTACTTCCATCACTGAGCGATCTAGCGATCGATTTCTAAGCTAATCATAGGACCCTTTTCTTGCGTTCGGTGAAATACCAATCGCCCGTCACTCACCAACGGAGTATTAGGTTGCAGGGAAAAATATTTATAATACAGGGTGTCGACACTGTGCACTGCAACCCCCCTCCCCTCGACAGTGTTCGATTTACCCGATGTAGCAGAGCAAAATGCTCCCATTTTCATGATTTTGGACATATCGACAAGCTACTACTTAATTTCAGCTTGTATTCGCCGTCGAAGTGATGATGTAACATGATTAACAACCAATACCATAGCAATAGATGAATATAATTTTTGATCACCCTGCACTACAATGTTCACGCGGTACCTATGCATCGAACCAAATATGTAAAAGAAATGCTGATCACTCGCACTTGTAAGATTAGCATATTTAAAAAAGAGCGGTATTGTATTCAATCTATGATTGCAGACATACACAGGTGATGAGTGCAATCTGCTTGTAGTGCAAGGCGATCTATTCAAAATTGTATTCATCTATTGCTATATGGTAGTTAATCCGATTATTACATCACTTCGACAGCGAATAGCAATATTTTACAATGTAAACATAGTTATGATAATATCATAAAGAAGTCATCTAAATAATGCTTTCGCTAAAAATTGCTATGAAATTTTTCAAAGTAAATCAAATCCTGCTCATCAATATACCAACATCGCAGAAAAAGGTACCTGAAATTGTGGCACATGCCCTTATACCTGCAAACAGGGAGTCAAGTGAGTAGTAGGCCTACACTAAATTCGGAAGGTTATCATAGTACAAAGCCGTATATGTCATATCTCAGAAATGTACTCAAATGTATTAGGAATATATCCAAATGTATTAGGAATACACCCAGATGTATTAGGAATACACCCAGATGTATTAGGAATACACCCAAATGTATTAGGAATACACCCACGTGAAAAGTCCACGTAGGTCCCTAAAGTTTCTTTCAGATATTAAAAGTTAAAAACTGTTTAATATGTACAACAACATCCAAAATTTAGGGTTAAAAAGACAAACAAGTATTCCTGAAAAAAATTGGTGTCAGTTCCAATTTACAATGTAACTATTATTTTAATGTAATGTTAAAGAGAAGTTTTGCACTGCAGCACTGACAAGAACATTTAGTGGTAGTTCATTTTATCATTAAATAGGCCTAATTATACACTTACATAGGCGTGCGTGTTTTGGCGCAACGTCAGCCTTCTATTCTTCAAGTTTTTTCACAGGAGGAAGATGGCGAATTTCATCATTCGATATCAGCAAAGTATCAGGCCCTTGCAACTCCTATACCAGCGCAATACAAAAAGATTTTTGTTTAATTAACACTGGACATGCTGGATGTTTTTATAAAAATATTGTATGTTATGAAGGTGGCGGCTGGTGGTTTATTTGTGTAAAGGTCAAAATAGGATTCGAATAGGGTCAGGACTCTGTTTTGTCATCTTCCTTCTGTGGGTCTTTGAACCTGCTCATTGTCTGGTGTTTTTTTTTGTTGTTGTTGTTTTTGTAATTTTGATTTTGAAATGGAGCCTTCATCTTTGGTTCGAGTTGTATTTTTTCCTGAATGTATTTTAATGCTTTCTCTCCCCCACCAGCTCTAAGTACTGATAAAATACAAATAACTGAAAAAGAAAGAAAAAAAAAGATGTGGACACCGTCAGTTCCCCGTGTATTATCCGCCGGCGCCATTATCACGTGACTGTAGAAAATGCTGCTGCCACCAGATATAGGCTAAGTAAAACAGCGTATTACTATCAAGACTTACGTCGATATTACCAAGACAGAGATAAGTGTCTGACGTCATCTGTCAAACTCAAAGTCGTGATGACTTGCAAAACTCGGCGGTAAACCGGGCCATGATTTTAAGCTTATTGTTAATTTTGCACCTTCAAACATACAAACCATCTCAAAAGTTAGGTCTTTATAGTAGGAAACCTTTTTGGGCGAAGGCACCATGTCAACAATGCCTAGAAAAGTTGCTTTTACTTTGTAAAAGTACGTAATTTTCGGCACTTCCTGGTCAGCATGGAAGCAGGTGGATTCGGCCAAATCAATTCGTCCACAGTTGACTTGGCCATATGCCAATTCATGCATTTGGCCCCAAGCTAAGTCAGCCACAAACTAATTCGATATTGACCAAAAGGGATAAACGATTTAATATGTTAATGAATATATGTGACCGTCCATCTCGAAACAGCTGTAAAGTCGGCTCACGGTCAATTTTGTTTTATTTCGTGTTTAGAAAATATATCATAAGCTTTAAAATGAAAAATCATTTGACTCCAAACGATATCCAGAAGTAAAAAAAAGAGGGTTAAGTGCACAACGTACAAAAAAGTGACTATATCTCATTAACCGATGATCCTACAGATATGCGACCACTGACATTTTTTCCCTTATGACCAGAGGAAAAATTCGACATATGGCACGACTCGAGGATATTTGGTTAAAAAGATAGAGGGTTAAGTGCACAAAATTAAAAAAAAAAAGTGACTATATCTCATTAACCAATGATCCTACATGTACAGATATGCGACCACTGACTTTTTTTTTTTTTTATGACCAAGGGAAAAGTTTGACATATCTCACGACTCTGTAGGAAATGATGTACATCATCATACATCATCATTTTATTTTCATTCAAATCAACATACAAAATATAAAAGACACAACATTTGAATGAGGAGATGCTCAAAAGGCCCAAAGGCCTGAAGCGAGCACCCCCTTACACTGCCTTAAGTTACAACATACAATTACACAAAGTTAACAAATAAAAGAATAAGGAAAGAGGAGAAGAACATGCAAAGAAAGACTCCAATATAAATATTTATAACATTTCATATAGATATTCCACAGTCCACACAAGAAATTGATAGTTGGAGTGGAGATGGGGGGATGGGTGAGTCATTAAATAATCCCTAAATATTAGATGTAATTTTTATTAGACTTTTCTTTATTTGTAACTTAAACTGGTTTACTGATTTTGCCATCTTTATATATTTATCAGTAATATTCCATTTCCTAGGACCGGAAGCCCGTGTTGTGAGGGCCACAAACTGCGGCTACGTACAGATACGCGAACGCTGACTTGTTTTGTTCTTTATGACCAGAGGAAAAGTTCGACATCGCACGACTCTTTAGGATATTTGGTTTAAAAGATAGAGGGTTATTGCACAAAGTACAACGAATTGGTTTGTGTAAAACAACGGTTATGGAGAAAATCACGAAATAGTTAAATTTGGCCAACTTTTTTGTACATCAATATACAGGGTTCGAATTGGCATGTGGGCGATTTGGTTTGGGGCTGAATTGACGAATAGTATCGATATCGATATTGATATTTTTACAGAGCACGTGATATTTCGATATGATGATTCGAATTGTCACGTGATCGTCAAACCTGTACTAAAGGTGTCAGTTCTGCAGGAACTGACACAAAAAAGACAGATATTAAAAGATTAGATTGCCATAAAGTAAACTTTCGTCGGGACCTACGTAAAATTTACATAAAATGTTCACCATTCAGTGTTAATTTTGACTAAATTCAGAAAATATTTTGGCGTATATAAAATTGAAATAACATTCTCTGCCTCCTAAACCACATAAATTTTAGCACGATTGGGTATCACGAATCGTTACGTGTTATATATGATGTGCAATTAATATTAATATATTCTTTTATACATAGGATGCTTCAGTAAAAAAAAAAAAAATATTTCATTGAAAACCCTCCCACTCGGCGATTTCAAAAGGTAACCACGCTTCCCTAGAATGTGCAATAAAATTTTCTTATTTTAGCAGCATTCTAGAAACACTTGGCGTATGGCGAAAAGTGGAGTAGAATATACTCAATTTATTAGGAATACACCCATGTATTAGGAATACACCCAAATGTATTAGGAATACACCCAAATGTATTAGGAATACACCCAAATGTATTAGGAATACACCCAAATGTATTAGGAATACACCCAAATGTATTAGGAATACACCTACATGTATAAGGAATATAGCCCAAATGTATTATGAATACACCCAAATGTATTAAGAATACACCCAATCGTAAAGGAATACACCCAAATGTCTCAGAAATGCACCCAAATGTATTAGAAATTCACCCAATGTATTAGAACTACCCCCAAATGTGTTAAGAATACTTTCAAATGTATTATGAATGACACCCAATGTGTCACAAATACACTCAAATGTCTCATGTGTTAAAATAGGAAGGATTTCTGTTATTTATGCCACAACCAATGATTAGAAAAGATTCCTTTTGACAGATTTTCCCACCTTTCTTGTTAACTTTTGCAGATGCCTATTTGAGGACCGTAATTTTGAGCGTGGTAGTCAAGGATTAGCTTTGTTACAAATGCAGGGCAGCGGTACGTGTGCAGGTGAGACTTGTCATTTATAATGGAATAGCCCAATTGTATTAGGAATACACCAATTGTATTAGGAAAACACCCAAATGTATTAGGATTACACCCAGGTGTATTAGGAATACACCCAAAAGTATTAGGAATACACCCAAAAGTATTAGGAATACACCCAGATGTATTAGGAATACACCCAGATGTATTAGGAATACACCCAGATGTATTAGGAATACACCCAGATGTATTAGGAATACACCCAGATGTATTAGGAATACACCCAAATGTATTAGGAATACACCCAAATGTATCAGAAATGCACCCAAATGTATAAGGAATACACCCAAATGTATCAGGAATGCACCCAAATGTATTAGGAATACACCCAAATGCATCAGAAATGCACCCAAATGCATTAGGAATACACCCAAATGTATCGGAAATGCACCAAAATGTATTAGGAATACACCCAAATGTATCAGAAATGCACCCACATGTATTAGGAATACACCCAAATGTATCAGAAATGCGCCCAAATGTATTAGAAATACGCCCAAATGTATCAGAAATACACCCAAATGTATCAGAAAATGCACCTAAATGTGGAATAGCCAAACGTGAGGTCCCAAGGTGAGACCAAGGTGAGACATATAACGCAATTTTGACACAAGGTCGCGACCCAGCATGAATTTCAAGACTTCATATACCATACACCACCACCACCACCCCACTACTTCTTTGATTTCAAACTTTCAATCGACACTCCCAATTGACAATTGCAACCCCTCCCAAATGAAATATATTACAATGAGGCTGACCTTTATTGCTTGATTTGGTCATCATGGTTATGGTCAATAGGTTGCAATGGGCTTGACCTTCATTGCTGGATAGGTCATCATGGTCATAGTCAATAGGCTGCAATGGGGCTTGACCTTCATTGCTGGATAGGTCATCATGGTCATAGTCAATAGGCTGCAGTGGGGCTTGACCTTTATTGCTGGATTATGCCATCATGGTCATGGTCAATAGGCTGCAATGGGGCTTGACCTTTATTGCTGGATTATGTCATCATGGTCATGGTCAATAGGCTGCAGTGGGGCTTGACCTTTATTGCTGGATTATGTCATAATGGTCATGGTCAATAGGCTGCAGTGGGGCTTGACCTTTATTGCTGGATTATGTCATCTTGGTTATGGTCAATAGGCTGCAATGGGGCTTGACCTTCATTGCTGGATTTTGTCATAATGGCCATGGAAAAATAGGCTGCAATGGGGCTTGACCTTTATTGCTGGATTATGTCATAATGGCCATGGAAAAATAGGCTGCAGTGGGGCTTGACCTTTATTGCTGGATAGGTCATCATGGTTATGGTCAATAGGCTGCAATGGGGCTTGACCTTTATTGCTGGATTATGTCATAATGGTTATGGTCAATAGGCTGCAATGGGGCTTGACCTTTATTGCTGGATTATGTCATCATGGTTATGGTCAATAGGCTGCAATGGGGCTTGACCTTTATTGCTGGATGGTCATCATGGTTATGGTCAATAGGCTGCAATGGGACTTGACCTTTATTGCTGGAGTATGTCATAATGGTTATGGTCAATAGGCTGCAATGGGGCTTGACCTTTATTGCTGGATAGGTCATCATGGTTATGGTCAATAGGCTGCAGTGGGGCTTGACCTTTATTGCTGGATTATGTCATCATGGTCATGGTCAATAGGCTGCAATGGGGCTTGACCTTTATTGCTGGATTATGTCATAATGGTTATGGTCAATAGGCTGCAGTGGGGCTTGACCTTTATTGCTGGATTATGTCATAATGGTCATGGTCAATAGGCTGCAATGGGGCTTGACCTTTATTGCTGGAGTATGTCATAATGGCCATGGAAAAAATAGGCTGCAATGGGGCTTGACCTTTATTGCTGGATTATGTCATAATGGTCATGGTCAATAGGCTGCAATGGGGCTTGACCTTTATTGCTGGATTTTGTCATCATGGTCATGGTCAATAGGCTGCAATGGGGCTTGACCTTTATTGCTGGATTTTGTCATCATGGTCATGGTCAATAGGATGCAATGGGGCTTGACCTTTATTGCTGAATTTTGTCATCATGGTCATGGTCAATAGGCTGCAATGGGGCTTGACCTTTATTGCTGGATTATGTCATCATGGTCATGGTCAATAGGCTGCAGTGGGGCTTGACCTTTATTGCTGGATAGGTCATCATGGTCATGGTCAATAAGCTGCAATGGGGCTTGACCTTTATTGCTGGATAGGTCATCATGGTCATGGTCAATAGGCTGCAATGGGGCTTGACCTTTATTGCTGGATTATGTCATAATGGTCATGGTCAATAGGCTGCAATGGGGCTTGACCTTTATTGCTGGATAGTTCATCATGGTTATGGTCAATAGGCTGCAATGGGGCTTGACCTTCAATGCTGGATAGGTCATCATGGTTATGGTCAATACTATACTTTTTCTGCATTCTTGAGACAAGAGCCATACTTTGGTGTGGTTTGTAACAACATTTGAGCAAATTTAAAACTTATGACCCTTGTGTTGACCTTTACTTGACTGTTACATGCTTTGAATCACTTTTTTTGGATATGTCAAATCTGGAAATATACAACTTAAAAAAACAAGGTGTCATTAAAATCCCAGAGGAGGTGCAACCTAAGGGTCTCTTACATCCCTAACTATACCTTTGTACATAGCTCAACCATGAATATTGAGTACCCCATGGAGGGATTGGACATAAAAAAGATAAGTATGTTATTAGGTGGTACATTTCATTAATTTAAGAACGAATCAAATAAAATGGTTTTGACAATTTTTAATCTCATTTCCTTCTTTCTTACAGATGTTCGTGAACGAATTGGCTTGAGTAATGCTAACGAGCATATCTACTCGTAAAAGGTTACTCATAAAAATGAGAATCAATCTAGAATGATGCTCACGAGTATATCTACTCGTAAAAGGTTACTCCAAGTAAGAGTGTCAATCTATATAATGATGTAATTATATACTATAGTATGGCCTACTGAATACTCGTATTTACGAGTCACAAGTATGACGTAAATTAGCACTAGGTAGGGTATCTTGATTTACATATTTGCGAAAAAAAAGAGAAGATACTAGCATACAGGATGTCCCTGAAAGAATTGTATCATCCGAAACTTAAATGTTTGGGTATTTTTTAACCCCATGAGAACTACCTGCTGATTGGCCAAAAAGAAGTTTTATTATCAATTGGACCAATCAGTAACATTATTAGAACAATTTCACCATGCAAAAATTAGGGTGAATTATTTGTAAAGCTCCATTCTGATTGGTGATTAAAGTGAAGATATCATGTAATTGACCAATCGGAGGCAATGTTAGATTGGCAGGTCTGGCTAGCTCAGGGGGAACCTGAGCCAGAAATAAATGAAACTATAGGTGACCATCCACCACGAAGTGGTAGTAAAGTCGGCTCTAGATCATTTTCTGTTTATTGCAGATGTTGAAAGAATTCACTTTCAGCTTCAAAATGACACCTCAACCAGCTTCATCGGACATCTGGAAGTGAAGTTATAGTTCATCAAGGGTCAAATTCCTAGTATATTCACAATAGAAATCCAATTACTGTTTTTGATTGTATCTCAAAATGGAAAATGCCGACTTTACGACCAGTTTGTGGTGGATGGGCACATAGTTAATGTGGGTGAGGAATAAAACATCTCTCATGCATTTTTGAATTTTGACAATTGACCACTAGATTCTTAAATTATAAAAAATTTACAAAAATACCCCACTTTTAAAATCGTTCTGCTTCGAACGATTCACTTCTTCTCAGGGACACCCTGTGTGGAATAGCATGAACAATATCATGCATGGTATAGTTTGAACCAGCTATATTTCACTTTGTTTGCTTTACATTTAAATAATCATATCATACAAATTACTGTGACACTGTAATATCAAGCAAATACTAATTATTTGGTGAAATAAATATTTTGATATCTACGAAGATTTTAACACCACTTCTGGGTTTCCAAATACTTAAAACCCGGTGAAATATAGTAATAGTTTGATATCTACGATGATTTTGACACCACTTCTGGGTTTCCAAATACTTTTGGTGATTTAATGTTCACCATTCATCTAGTTCAAATCATGACAAAAAATGAATACACCCAATTGTATTAAGAATACACCCAAATGTATTAGGAATACACCCAATTGTATTAGGAATACACCCAATTGTATTAGGAATACACCCAAATGTATTAGGAATACACCCAAATGTATTAGGAATACACCCAATTGTATTAAGAATACACACAATTGTATGAATACACCCAAAATGTATTAGGAATACACCCAATTGTATTAGGAATACACCCAAATGTATTAGGAATACACCCAAACAGATAATAATAAAGTGCAATTTATATGTGCATATAATTATGTAAATTTGAAACTCATTAAAATGACAACATGACAATATAATAATTATTCTGACTTGATCTTATTGTATTTTTATACCCGCATGCAATAGCATGCAGGGTATCTTCCCATCCTGTGGTTTCTTCTCCTTATCTATGCCTGTGGAACAGGGCATAGATATTCTGCTTATGCTCTTTAGTCTTCTCCTTTTCCTTATCTATGCCTGTGCAACAGGGCATAGATATTCTGCTTATGCTCTTTAGTCTTCTCCTTTTCCTTATCTATGCCTGTGCAACAGGGCATAGATATTCTGCTTATGCTCTTTAGTCTTCTCCTTCTTCTCCTTCTTCTTCTCCTTTTCCTGACCATTCATATTGACAGGTCTATCTCCAAAACTACAAGGGCCCTGGGGCTCATATTTGGCACAAAGATTGACCATACCCTGTAGGAGTGCCTTTGGCCCATCTTGGCCCTATAGGTCAAGGGTCACGGGCCCCAGGGGCCCAAATGTAAAAATACCAATCATGCCATTTCTCATCAAATAAAACAGCCTCAGGGCCCTGAGTAGGTACACTGATAGCACTAGAGGTACTCTATATTTACAAGTATAAATGAGCCCAATATATCTTAAGTTATGGGCCCCAGGGCCCCAAATGTTAAAATAAGGAGCAACAGATTGACATGGCTAGCTCAAAACTACAGGGGCACTGGGGCTCATATGTGGTACACCTATGGGCCCTAACTTGTCGATGTGAGTTTTGCCCATTTTAGCTCCAGATGTTTAGGGCTAGGGGCCCAATAGGGCCAAATGTTAAAACAAAGGGCCGACCGTTTCTCAGCAAATAAAGTAGCTGCAATGCTCAGATTTGAAACACTAATATGTCTTTAGCATTATATTGTTATATGAATATAAAAGCCCCATATGTCACATAATATGGGTCCCAGGGCCCCAAACGCTAAAACAAAGGGCCTGCTGTTACTCGGTAAATAAAGCAGCTACAATGCCTTGTGTTGGTATACTGATAACCCTTTTAGCATTAAACATATTATGGGGTGTCAGGATGGGTTAAGGGCGTCATGGTGTGTTAAGGGGGGGGGGGGGTTAGGGGGGAATCACAGGCATAGATATTCGTGTTTGGTCAAACACAACTGTGCCATCTAGTTCTTCTTCTCCTTCTCCTTCTGACGCTTCATATTAACAGGGCTATCTCCAAAACTACAAGGGCCCCAGGGCTCATATTTGGCACACTTAATGGCCCTACCCCATAGATGTGCCTTTTGCCCATTTTGGGCCCATAGGTCAAAGGTCATGGGCCCCAGGGGCCCAAATGTAAAAATACAAAGCATGCCGTTTCTCATTAAATAAAGCAGCCTCGGTGCCCTGAGTTGGTGCACTGATAGCCCCAGGGGTACTCTATATTTACAGATATACATGAGCCCTGTATGTCATATATTATGGGCCCCAGGGCCCCAAATGTTATAATAAGGGGCAACAGATTTACAAGGTTAGCTGTAAAACTACAAGGGCACTAGGGCTCATGTGTGGCGCACGTATGGGCCCAAACTTGTAGATATGCATTGTGCCTATTTTGGCCCCAGATTTTAAAAGCTAGGGGCCCCAGAGGCCCAAATATTAAAACTAAGGGCCGGCCGTTTCTCAGCAAATAAAGTAGCTACATGGCTCAGATTTGGTACAATAATAGATCTTTAGCATTATATTGTTTGAATATACGAGCCCCATATGGCACATAATAGGGGCCCAGGGCCCCAAATGCTAGGGCCGGCCGTTACTCGGTAAATAAAGCAGCTACAATGCTCTATGTTGGTATACTGATAGCTGTTTCAGCATTAAACATATTACGGGGTGTCAGGGTGAGTTAAGAGTGTCATGGTGGTGGGGTGCGTGGTTGGGGGTTAGGGTGGGAATCACAGGCATAGATATTCGTGTTTGATCAAACACAACAGTGCCATCTAGTTATATATGCCTGTGTAACAGGGCATATATATTCTCCTTATGCTCTTTATACCCGCATGCAATAGCATGCAGGGTATCTTCCCATCCTGTGGTTTCTTCTCCTCCTCCTTCTCCTTTTCCTTCCATCAAACACATCATTCTGTCAAGGCTAGCGCTAAAACTACAAGGGCCCAAGGGCCCATATGTGGTACACTTATGGACCCTACCCCGTAGAAGTGCCTTTTGCCCATCTCGGCCCCAGAGGTCAAAGGTCACGCGCCCCAGGGGTCGAAAGGTAAAAACACAATTCATGCCGTTTCTTATCAGATGAAGCAGGCTCAGGGCCCTGAGTTGGTACACTGATAGCCCCATGGGTACTCTATAAACACAAGTATACATGAGCCCCATATGTTATATATTATGGGCCCCAGGGCCCCAAATGTTAAAAATAAGGAGCAACATATTGACAAGGCTAGCTCTAAAGCTATAAGGGCACTAGGGCTCATATGTGGCACATGTATGAGCCCTAAATTGTAGATGTGCCTTTTGCCCATTTTGGCCCCAGATGTACAAGGCTAGGGGCCCCAGGAGCCCAAATGTTAAAACAAAGGGCCGGCCGTTTCTCAGCAAATAAGGTAGCTACGGAGTTCAGATTTGGTACACAGATAGGTCTTTAGTATTATATTGTCATATGTATATATAACTCCAATATGTCACATAATATGGGCCCCAGGGCACCAAACGCTAAAACATAGGGCCGGCCGTTTAATACTCAGTAAATAAAGCAGCTACAATGCCCAGCTTGAGTGTACTGATAACATTTGAGAATTATACTTCAACATTTATGTAAGTGAGCCCCATAAGTCAAATATTATGGGCCCCAGGGCCCCAAATGTTAAAACAAAAGGCTGGCCGTTTCTCTTCAAATAAAGCAGCTTCAGGGCTCAGAGTTTGTACACAGATTGCACCTGAGAATTACATTGTTATATGTACATATGAGCCCCATATGTCACATAATATGGGCCCCAGGGCCCCAAACGCTAAAACATAGGGCCGGCCGTTACTCAGTAAATAAAGCAGCTACAGTACCCAGCTTGAGTCTACTGAGAGCACCAAAGAATTATACTTCAATATATGTTCATGAGCCTTATAAGTCAAATACTATGGGCCCCAGGGCCCCAAATGTTTAAACAAAGGGCCGGTCGTTTCTCATCAAATTAAGCAGCTTCAGGGCTCAGAGTTTGTACACAGATAGCACCTGATAATTATATTGTTACTAACACCCACACACCCATCCACCCCACACACGTAGGACTAAACAGACAGATCGTATTATATCATAATTGGAAATACCAGCGTGAAGCGTTAAGACTGTTCCAGTTAAATTACATACCCATTGGCTGTTACATTTAATTTACATACTCCCTCTGAAATGGCCCCCAAAAGGGCTGTTCCGTATAATTTACATACTCCCTCTGAAATGGCTGTTCCACTTAATTTACATACTCTGGAATAGTTTCCCCCTAATCATATTGCAGAGCTTCACTGTGAGTAACTTTTTACAATGTCTTTATTTTAAGTGGTACGAGGTTGCAACCTACATTAAATTAAAGCTTGTGACTTGGACTTTCACTTTTTACACATTTTCTGCCCAATTGGGCGACCTTTTACAATTTCTTTATTTTAAGTCCTCAGCAAGGACTGTAAGTTTGGGTACACCGATAACATGCGGGTATAGCCGTATTTGTGTACAAATATATAGCCTTCTAGTTAGTCTTCTCCTTCTTCTTCTCCTTCTCCTCCTCACGCTTCATATTAACAGGGCTAGCTCCAAACCTACAAGGGCCCCAGGGCTCATACTTGGCACACTTAATGCCCCCACCCCAAAGATGTGCCTTTTAGGGGTCAAGGTCATGTCAAGGTCATCTAAGTATATATTGTTGGATTGTCATTATATTTGGTGGATGTGATCACAATCGAATGCCGAAAAGGGTCAAGGTCATGTCAAGGTCATCCGAGTATAGTTTGTTGGATTATCATCAAACTTGGTGGATGAGATCACCATCGAGTGCCAATTATTGTCAAGGTCATGTCAAGGTCATCAGAGCAAAAATTGTTGGATTGTCATCAAACTTGGTTGATGAGATCACCATCGATTGCCGAAAATGGTCAAGGTCATATCAAGGTCATACGAGTATAGATTATTGGATTGCCACCAAACTTGGTGCATGGGATCATCATCGAATGCTGAAAATGGTCAAGGTCATGTCAAGGTCATCAGAGTAAAGATTATTAGATTGTAACCAAACTTGGTGAATGAGATCACCATCGAGCGCCAATATTGTCAAGGTCATGTCAAGGTCATTGGTGGTTAGGGTGGGAATCACAGGCATATATATTCGTGTTTGCTCAAACACAACAGTGCCATCTAGTTATACCCGCATGCGAAGCATGGACGGGTATATTGCCATCCTTGGGTTTCATCTTCTCCTCCTCCTTCTCCTCCATCAAACACATCATTCTGTCAAGGCTAGCGTTAAAACTACAAAGGCCCTGGGGCCCATATGTGGTACACTTATGGGCCCTACCCTGTAGAAGTGCCTTTTGCCCATCTTGGCCCCAGAGGTCAAGGTCACGGGCCCCAGGGGCCCAAATGTTAAAATACAAAGCAGGCCGCTTCTCATCAAATGAAGCAGCCTTAGGGTCCTGAGTTGGAACACTGATAGCCCTAGGGGTACTCTATATTTACAAATATACAAGAGCCCCACATGTTATATATTGTGGGCCCCAAGGGCCCAAATGTTAAAATATGGTGCATCAGATTGACAAGCCTAGCTCAAAAAGTACAAGATCACTGGGGCTCGTAAGTGGCATATGTATGGGCCCTAAGTTGTAGATGTGCCTTTTGCCCATTTTGGCCCCAGATGTACAAGGCTAGGGGCCCCAGGGGCTCAAATGTTAAAACAAAGGGCCGGCCGTTTCTCAGCAAATAATGTAGCTACAGGGTTCAGATTTAGTACACAGATAGGACTTTAGTATTATATTGTCATATGTATATATAAGTCCTATATGTCACATAATATGGGCCCCAGGGCCCCAAACGCTAAAACATAGGGCCGGCCGTTACACAGTAAATAAAGCAGCTACAATGCCCAGCTTGAGTGTACTGATAACACTTGAGAATTATACTTCAACATATGTAAATGAGCCCCATAAGTCAAATATTATGGGCCCCAGGGCCCCAAATCTTAAAACAAAGGGCCGACCGTTTCTCCTCAAATAAAGCAGCTTCAGGGCTCAGAGTTTGTACACAGAATGCACCTGAGAATTACATTGTTATATGTACATATGGGCCCCATATGTCACATAATATGGGCCCTAGGGCCCCAAACCCTAAAACATAGGGCCGGCCGTTACTCAGTAAATAAAGCAGCTACAGTGCCCAGCTTGAGTCTACTGAGAGCACCAGAGAATTATACGTCAATATATGTTCATGAGCCTCATAAGTCAAATACTATGGGGCCAGGACCCCAAAGGTTTAAACAAAGGGCCGGTCGTTTCACATCATATTAAGCAGCTTCGGGGCTCAGAGTTTGTACACAGATTGTACCTGAGAATTATATTGTTACTAACACCCACCCCATACACGTAGCACTAAATAGATCCACAGAGAATAGCGTAATTATAATATAGATGGCATCAACGCTAAGGCTGTTCCAGTTAAATTACATACCCATTGGCTGTTCCATTTAATTTACATACTCCCTCTGAAATGGCTGTTCCATTTAATTTACTTACTCCTTCTGGAAAAGTTTTCCCCCTAATCATATTGCATAGCCTCACTGTTAATAGTAAGGGAGACGCCTCCCCTGGGAGGGGACTTTTTACAATTTCTTTATTTTAAGTGCTACGAGAGTGCAACCTACATTAAATTAAAGCTTGTGACTTGGACTTTCACTTTTTACACATTTTCCGTCCAATTGGGCTACTTTTTATAATTTCTTTATTTTAAGTCCTCAGCATATAAGGACTCTTAGTTTGGGTACACCGATAACATGCGGGTATAGCCGTATTTGTGTACAAATATATAGCCTTCTAGTTCTTATCTATGCCTGTGCAACAGGGCATAGATATTCTGCTTATGCTCTTTAGTCTTCTCCTTCTTCTCCTTCTTCTTCTCCTTTTCCTGACCATTCATATTGACAGGTCTATCTCCAAAACTACAAGGGCCCTGGGGCTCATATTTGGCACAAAGATTGACCATACCCCGTAGGTGTGCCTTTGGCCCATCTTGGCCCTATAGGTCAAAGGTCACGGGCCCCAGGGGCCCAAATGTAAAAAATACCAATCATGCCATTTCTCATCAAATAAAACAGCCTCAGGGCCCTGAGTAGGTACACTGATAGCACTAGAGGTACTCTATATTTACAAGTATAAATGAGCCCAATATATCTTAAGTTATGGGCCCCAGGGCCCCAAATGTTAAAATAAGGAGCAACAGATTGACATGGCTAGCTCAAAACCTACAGGGGCACTGGGGCTCATATGTGGTACACCTATGGGCCCTAACTTGTCGATGTGAGTTTTGCCCATTTTAGCTCCAGATGTTTAGGGCTAGGGGCCCAATAGGGCCAAATGTTAAAACAAAGGGCCGACCGTTTCTCAGCAAATAAAGTAGCTGCAATGCTCAGATTTGAAACACTAATATGTCTTTAGCATTATATTGTTATATGAATATAAAAGCCCCATATGTCACATAATATGGGTCCCAGGGCCCCAAACGCTAAAACAAAGGGCCTGCTGTTACTCGGTAAATAAAGCAGCTACAATGCCTTGTGTTGGTATACTGATAACCCTTTTAGCATTAAACATATTATGGGGTGTCAGGATGGGTTAAGGGCGTCATGGTGTGTTAAGGGGGGGGGGGGGGAATCACAGGCATAGATATTCGTGTTTGGTCAAACACAACTGTGCCATCTAGTTCTTCTTCTCCTTCTCCTTCTGACGCTTCATATTAACAGGGCTATCTCCAAAACTACAAGGGCCCCAGGGCTCATATTTGGCACACTTAATGGCCCTACCCCATAGATGTGCCTTTTGCCCATTTTGGGCCCATAGGTCAAAGGTCATGGGCCCCAGGGGCCCAAATGTAAAAATACAAAGCATGCCGTTTCTCATTAAATAAAGCAGCCTCGGTGCCCTGAGTTGGTGCACTGATAGCCCCAGGGGTACTCTATATTTACAGATATACATGAGCCCCGTATGTCATATATTATGGGCCCCAGGGCCCCAAATGTTATAATAAGGGGCAACAGATTTACAAGGTTAGCTGTAAAACTACAAGGGCACTAGGGCTCATGTGTGGCGCACGTATGGGCCCAAACTTGTAGATATGCATTGTGCCTATTTTGGCCCCAGATTTTAAAAGCTAGGGGCCCCAGAGGCCCAAATATTAAAACTAAGGGCCGGCCGTTTCTCAGCAAATAAAGTAGCTACATGGCTCAGATTTGGTACAATAATAGATCTTTAGCATTATATTGTTTGAATATACGAGCCCCATATGGCACATAATAGGGGCCCAGGGCCCCAAATGCTAGGGCCGGCCGTTACTCGGTAAATAAAGCAGCTACAATGCTCTATGTTGGTATACTGATAGCTGTTTCAGCATTAAACATATTACGGGGTGTCAGGGTGAGTTAAGAGTGTCATGGTGGTGGGGTGCGTGGTTGGGGGTTAGGGTGGGAATCACAGGCATAGATATTCGTGTTTGATCAAACACAACAGTGCCATCTAGTTCTCCTTCTCCTTCTCCTTCTCCTTCTCACGCTTCATATTAACAGGGCTATCTCCAAAACTACAAGGGCCCCAGGGCTCATATTTGGCACACATAGTGGCCCTACCCCGTAGATGTGCCTTTTGCCCATTTCGGCCCCATAGGTCAAAGGTCACAGGCCCCAGGGGCCCAAATGTAAAAATACAAAGCATGCCGTTTCTCATCAAATAAAGCAGCCTCAGGGCCTGAGTTGGTGCACTGATAGCCCCAGGAGTACTCTATATTTACATGTATACATGAGCCCCATATGTCATATATTATGGGCCCCAGGGCCCCAAATGTTAAAAAAAGGGGCAACAGTTTGACAAGGTTAGCTGTGAAACTACAAGGGCACTAGGGCTCATATGCGTATGGGTCCGAACTTGTAGATATGCATTTTACCAATTATGGCCCCAGATTTTTTAAGGCTAGGGGCCCAGAGGCCCAAATGTTAAAACAAAGGGCCGGCCGTTTCTCAGCAAATAAAGTAGCTACAGGGCTCAGATTTGGTACACAGATAGGTTTTCAGTATAGGGTGATGGAACAGCCATTAAAGGGACACTCCGTTTTGGGATTAAAGGGGTATTCAGATTTTTGATTTTTTTTTTTGATTTTTTGTATGGAACGTGTTTGTTGCATTATTTAAGGAGGAGCGCCCTCAAGCGTTTACACAGCAAATGCAATAAAAGGGCTATTATTTGATTTTTAATTAATTAATTAATTTTTATTTTTTGTTGGTATACTGATAGCCCTTTTAGAATATGGGGTGTCAGTGGGTGTTAGGGTGATGGAACAGCCATTAAAGGGACACTCCGTTTTGGGATTAAAGGGGTATTCAGATTTTTTTGATTTTTTTTTTTTTGATTTTTTTTTGTATGGAACATGTTTGTTGCATTATTTAAGGAGGAGCGCCCTCAAGCGTTTACACAGCAAATGCAATTAAAGGGGTATTATTTGATTTTTTATTATTTATTTATTTCAATTTTTTCGTTGGTATACTGATAGCCCTTTTAGAATATGGGGTGTCATGATGGATTAAGAGTGTCATGGTGGGTTAAGGGGGTTAGGGTGGGAAACACAGGCATAGATATTCGTGTTTGGTCAAACACAACTGTGCCATCTAGTTCTCCATCTCCTTCTTCTCCATCAAACACATCATTCTGTCAAGGCTAGCGCTAAAACTACAAAGGCCCTGGGGCCCATATGTGGTACACTTATGGGCCCTACCCCATAGAAGTGCCTTTTGCCCATCTTGGCCCCAGAGGTCAAAGGTCACGGGCCCCAGGGGCCCAAATGTGAAAATACAAATCACGCCATTTCTCATCAAATGAAGCAGCCTCAGGGCCCTGAGTTGGTACACTGATAGCCCTAGGGGTACTCTATATTTACAAATATACAAGAGCCCCATATGTTATATATTATGGGCCCTAGGGGCCC
Organism: Amphiura filiformis; assembly: GCF_039555335.1. NCBI lineage: Eukaryota > Metazoa > Echinodermata > Ophiuroidea > Amphilepidida > Amphiuridae > Amphiura > Amphiura filiformis. The sequence goes on along the minus strand of NC_092639.1, from coordinate 3,384,924 downwards.
AAATGTTAAAATATGGTGCAACAGATTGACAAGCCTAGCTCTAAAAGTACAAGATCACTAGGGCTCATATGTGGCATATATATGGGCCCTAAGTTGTAGATGTGCCTTTTGCCCATTTTGGCCCCAGATGTACAAGGCTAGGGGCCCCAGGGGCCCAAATGTTAAAACAAAGGGCCGGCCGTTTCTCAGCAAATAAAGTAGCTACAGGGCTTAGATTTGGTACACAGATAGGTTGTCAGTATTATATTGTCATATGTATATATGTATCCCATATGTCACATAATATGGGCCCCTGGGCCCCAAACGCTAAAACATAGGGCCGGTCGTTACTCTGTAAATAAAGCAGCTTTAGGGCTCAGAGTTAGTACACAGATTGCACCTGAAAATCACATTGTTATATGTACATGTGAGCCCCATATATTACATTATATGGGCCCCAGGGCCCCAAACGCTAAAACATAGGGCCGGCCGTTACTCTGTAAATAAAGCAGCTTTAGGGCTCAGAGTTAGTACATAGATTGCACCTGAAAATCACATTGTTATATGTACATGTGAGCCCCATATATTACATTATATGGGCCCCAGGGCCCCAAACGCTAAAACATAGGGCCGGCCGTTACTCAGTAAATAAAGCAGCTACAGTGCCCAGCTTGAGTCTACTGATAGCACTAGAGAATTAAACTTCAACATATGTCCATGGGCCTCATAAGTCAAATATTATGGGCCCCAGGGCCCCAAATGTTAAAACAAAGGGCCGACCGTTTCTCATCAAATAAAGCAGCTTCCGGGCTCAGAATTTGTACACTGTAGCACCTGAGAATTATATTGTTATTAACACCCACATACCCCCCCCTACACACGTAGGACTAAACAGACATATCCCTATTATAATTATTAATATCATAATTGGAAATACCAGCGTGAAGCGTTAAGGCTGTTCCAGTTAAATTACATACCCATTGGCTGTTCTATTTAATTTACATACTCCCTCTGAAATGGTCCCAAAATAGACTGTTCCGTTTAATTTACATACTCCCTCTAAAATGGCTGTTCCATTTAATTTACATACTCCCTCTGGAATAGTTTACCCCTAATCATATTGCATAGCCTCACTGTGAATAAGAGAGACTGACAACAGCAATCTATGGAGAGACAACTCCCCTGGGAGGGGATTTTTTACAAGTTCTTTATTTTAAGTGCTACGAGAGTGCAACCTGCATTAAATTAAAGCTTGTGACTTGGACTTTCAATTTTTACACATTTTCCACCCAATTGGGCGACTTTTTACAATTTCTATGTTTTAAGTCCTCAGCAATTTGTACACAGATAGCACCTGAGAATTATATTGTTACTAACACCCACGCACGCACCCATCCACCCCACACACGTAGGACTAAACAGACAGATCGTATTATATCAAAATTGGAAATACCAGCGTGAAGCGTTAAGGCTGTTCCAGTTAAATTACATACCCATTGGCTGTTCCATTTAATTTACATACTACCTCTGAAATGGCCCTAAAAAGGCTGTTCCGTTTAATTTACATACTCCCTCTGAAATGGCTGTTCCATTTAATTTACATACTACCTCTGGAATAGTTTCCCCTGAATCATATTGCATAGCCTCACTGTGAGTAAGAGAGACTGACAACAGCAACCTATGGAGAGTAAGAGAGCGACTCCCCTGGGAGGGACTTTTTACAATTTCTTTATTTTAAGTGCTACGACAGTGCAACCTACATTCAATTAAAGCTTGTGACTTGGACTTTCACTTTTTACACATACAATTTCTTTATTTTAAGTCCTCAGCAAATAAGGACTGGAAGTGTGGGTACACCGATAACATGCGGGTATAGCCGTATTTGTGTAGAAATATATAGCCTTCTAGTTTTAATATAGCCATGCCTGAAAATAAATTCACTGTGCTGAAAGTAAAACACAGTTCGGGGGATGATTGCATAGACAACCGTAGACTATGCGATAGTCGATTTTTGATTAATAAAAATTCAATTGGAACTTGAAATTATACTGATGTTTTATCAGTTATCACACATATTCAATATTAAAAATGATCATAAAATGTTCAAATAATTAGTGACAGCAAAAGTGAAGTATACCCATGTTATTCACTGTCCTAGTGCAAGTTAGAATATGACCGTTGCTAGGTCAACTGGATCGCGCTTTCTTTATTATGAACCACTGATCAAAATGATCATAACACAAAGCCTATGGCATATCAAAATTTGGAACAGGTGTATGAGCCCAGGCTTGGAGCAGTAACCAATGGTTACTAACGTGCACTACGACAGCGAATTGAATGCAACTTATCTTTTGATAATGAGGGCTCACTTACTGAACAATTATGATTTTGGGATACACCAGTGTATTGATTGCGGAAGCCGGAGTAATAAATATCGACTATGTACTTTGGATTTTGAGCCAGGTACTTTGTCCCTAACACACAGTCAATCATACTCCCCATCTCTTTGTAATCATCCAATCTAACCACAAACACCAAGCTTGAAAGCACAACACCCATGCATGTTGTGAGAGATTGACTTTCGCACCAGCACAAAGCGCCACAAATTCCAGATAGTTGTGTACGGCGTAGTTAGTGGTAAGGCGACAAAAAAAAAGAAACCCTGTTCTACGGGCGGACGGACCTTTCAAGTAGGATACGTTGGTCGGTCGGCTTTTTTTTTTAAAAAAAACCAAAAAAATCACCAAAATCTGTTAATAATTTGCAATTTGAGAAAATATTAAAAAAATTTTGTTTCTGAAATTTCAGAATTTTTCCCCAATTTGTTCAAAATCTGGGTCGGTCAGGCCCGTAGAACAGGGTGTTCTTTTTTCGTCGTCTAATGGCCATTTAAACCATCATCAGATCTGGGCGACCAATCACAGCTAATTGTAGTTGACCAGAAATCCGACAGTCTTTCCATAGACACCAGTGTTAAATAAGTAGTCCACTTTGGAAGCTAACAGAGGGAGTATGGTGACAAAAAAGATCAGATGTGAAAATCTATCAACTGTACACAATTAATGTATAACTGCAATAGCCAGAATATGCACAATGGGCAAGTGGACAATGAAGAAGTCTACGACAACCCCCCTCCCGTATCAAATATTCGGGGTATTTACTCACCCCCCCTCCAATGAGATATACACCTATGCTCATTTGAACCATCTGTACTGGTTTAGGAGACAATTGGCGATTCCACAGAGTCTTCCACAGAGGGAGTATGTTTTTCAAATGAAATTGGCTAAGGTTAATCAATTTGAAACCCATACTCCCCCTGTATTTAAGGCTTTACATATAAATTCCACAACTGGTGTGACTATTTTAAATGGAAATAATCCAATTGTCTATTCTATCTAAAATCCATACACCCTCTGTAGGGAGTGTGGATTTTAATTGGAATAGCCCAATGAGCCAACCATTTCATTTACATGTGTATGCTATGCTATGTACGCCATGTTAGCTTTCATAGTGGCAGATTCAAATCGTCAGCGCCAGAAGCCGCCAACCTAATCCCACAGGGCATAAACACATGTATAGAAGGGTGATTCGCCCGTACGCTGGTGACACAACTGCATAAACGTACCGATTCAAGTCTACCACTACATGGCGTTACTCTCAACTTTAGACAAGACACAGTATACATTCATATGACACCACAACAAATAATGCAAATCATGACAATCATACTATCCAATTCACGCATAATAATAATAGCAGCTTTTATTAAGTTATTGGTCTGGTCTGATACTACATTATGAGGAAAAAAATGACATCATCATGCTTAACAATATCCAAATAGGCTTTGTCATTTAATATACACAACCTCTCTGATAAGAAACTACGGTCACCACAAATCTACCCATTCTGCATGAAGTAGCCCCCTCATAAAGCCCTCTATACAGATGTGATTGCAGTGATTATGGCCTAAATGCTATCACAGACAGGCTAACCAGCTTGGTAGCATTCAATTGGCTATTGAGTATTCCAGTTGAAATCCATACACCCCCATGGAAGATATGACCTTAATTTCTACATAATGCGTGTGAATTTCAAATGGGGTTTACCTGAATAGGTGACTCCATTTGATCTCTACACCCCCTGTGTGGGAGATTAAGATCATGTCTTCCATTCGTGGTTTATGGAATACCCCAATGTCGGGATAAATACATGTGATATATCATCACAAACTCCATAGGCAAATCCAAGATTACTAGTCCCTATATAACATGTCCCTTTATGTGATTTGCTAAGGGCCGCCCGGGTAGCAAACAAGATAAAAATGACACTCCATAAGAAATACACTCAAATCTGTATGAGCAATACACTTAAATGTATGAGCAATACACCCATTGTAATTTCCTTGTTCTTGATACTATACGGTAATTAACATTAACAGCAAGATTTTTGACTGTAAACTTGCGTGTCCTTTCCAATCCCAGCATCCCTTACAAATGTCAATGTTTAGTATATTTACAATTTTCTTTTGATTCTACCATTCCTTTAAAAGAACAAAGAAACTTAGTCTATTATTATTGTACATCATTTACATCAGAAAAATAACACAATTCTTTTCAAAGGGGTTGTGCATATTACATGGAATACCTTGCCTTATAATTAGGAATAATTTAATTGAGGGAATACTTTTCATCTCTTCAAACACAGATTACTGAATAGAAACACTGAGAGTCATCTTTGGCATTTTCTCGTCACACAGCAAATTTACATCAAGCGGTTTGTTTATTTTGTCGTTTTTGCGTTTGATTATAAAATAGTACAAATTGACCAATGAGCTGAGAGACATTTATCTATGCATAACTCAGAGAAGTTATCTTACCCTTCCCAGAATCCTTTGCAACATGATGCATCACCTCATTAGAGCAAAGGACACACATATTACTTTAAACAGGTTCCCTTTGTTTCATGTTGAGAATAGACGGTCTAGCTAAACATGTGTCGATAGTCATGAAATAAACAAATTTTTATTTAATAAACATATTTTTATTTTTGTAAGATCTGGATGCTCTGTTCACTGCGGTACTTTTTGTCACTATCGACCCATGTTGCACAATAATTAAAGACAGATAAAAAGAATTTATCGCGTCTGATGTCACTGTCAATTACGATCCTTGATTAGTTAATAGCGCGTAAAATGAAGACCGATCTATCTGGTGCTGATCAGAGAAAAGGAAAAGCAGCAAATGGCGAAAAATTACGTACTTACAAGGCAAAAAGCAGCTTTTCTAGGCATTGTTGACATGGTGCCTTCGCCAAAGAAAATTTCCTACTAAAAAGACCTAACTTTTGAGATGGTTTGCATGTTTGAAGGTGCAAAATTAACAATACGAGGCCCGGTTATACCGCCGCGTTCAGCAAGTCATCATCACGACACTTGTAAACAAACCGTGCTCGAGTTTGATTGACAGATGACGTCAGACGCGATAAATTCTTTTTATCTCTGTCTTTCATTATAGTGGTACAGAAAATTGAAATGGAAGAAATGCATTATGGGAAGTGTTCGATATCTTCTCTGTCTAATACTAGTCTTATGGCTGGATACAGATCACTGTACAAAAAACTTGCATTTTTTTTAGATCACATTATCCTTCGTCTCACCAGAATGCTGCTGCAATACTCAGCCTGTTTAGACTCAACAAGTTTTCATGATGATGCAACATTTTGTAAAAGTGACAATTTTCTACGCTGTTTTGTACTTTTTTCAGGTTGCTAGAAAAAAAAGTGCGTACAAAAGTTTATTTGGTGTGGAGGGTTATGTACAGAACCTGATATCAGCAAGTATTGAGAAAAATGTATGAACAAAAGTGTTTAAAATTGCTGCAGTGAAAAAAAACTCAATTGTGTAAAAATTGTCACTTTCATAATAACCATTTTAGGGATTACAACACTGAATACTAAAAGGACACTGTTAACTTGATTGACATACAGGAAGAGCGGTCTTAAATATGCAAATTCCACTGATATGGGAGGGGCTATAATCAAGTACCATTTAACATCATATTCTGTTGGGTTGGGAATGAATTCCTCCTGCTTAAACAGATTGCTTGAAATATGAACAAGTGGGAAAAAAAGGCTATCTGAAAACTATTTATCCATAAATAAAGGCAACAAATAAAAACAACCCCCCTAAAAAACCTGTCCTGTGGGCCCAACCAAACAAGAGTTTGTTTTCTTGGGATTTAATTTTTTTTTATCTAACTGTATGAAAGTAAAAACAATTTTTTGGCCAAAATGGATTAATGATTTTTTGATGATTTTTAGCATCTTCCATAAATAATAAGAAAATTCTGACCGACCCTACTTCACCAGTCCATCTGCCAGTACAACAGGGTGTTTTTTCATCGCCTAAATTACATTTTGGGTGCTAAATTACAGAAGTCAATTTATACAATTGAATATATGAATACAAAAGCCACCTAAGTCCATACTTAAACCAAATTGAGTTAAGCATGGGAAAGTGTTCCTTTACATAGGCCTGTCATATGTATGAAAGAACAACTCAAATTCATCCTCTGTGTCTATTGAGCATGTGAAAAATAGCATGTATGAAAGAATCACCCAATTCCATGATTTGAGTCTTGTAACACATTGATTAAAATCCAGTATGTATAAAAGTCCACTTGTAACACATTCATTGCTAGAGAGTGACTTTTGAAAAAAAATGGGTGTAATAAAGGAAAGTGTGTGGTTTATATTACATGGCAGAATGCTAATCAACATTATACATACCTGTGCGCTTTATTTTGTATTATCTTACTAGTGGTAATCTCATTCTAACATTGTTGTCTTTGTATATGATTCAAACAACCACCTAAGTCCAAAATTTAAAATGAACCCCACGAAGTCCCTGAAATGCTAATCGTCATACCTAATACAGGTTAATCCACTCATTTGCACGTAAAACTTACCATATTGACCAGGTAAATCTAACTGAAGGAATTAAAATGATACACAGGTTTTTCTCTCAAAATCACTTCCCATGGACTTAGGTGGCTTTTGTATTCATGTATTCAATTTAAGAGTAATTAAGAAATCAGAGGCTCTGTATACATTGGGTTATTCCAATTGAGATTTAAGAAAAGTCTTCCACAGAGGGAGTATGTTTTTCAAATGGAATTGGCTAGGGCTAATTATTTTGAAATTCATACTCCCCTGTATATAACTTTTATCTATGCCTTACACAACTGGGGTGAGTAATTCAAATGGAAGTTATCCAGTTGTCTATTCTATTTGAAACTCATACACCCCTAATCTGGAAAAATGTTTTGTCTTTCAACATTTTTGACATCCTGAAAAGGTTTTTTTACAGTTTCTACACACTTCCAAACTGTTTTAAAAACATGAATGAAGTGGTATACAATAGAGAAACATCCCAAACTATTTGGGCTATTTATTAAGCTACAGTCATGTTTCTGGTATGACCTTTAGAAAAAGAAAAAAAATATCCCGACCGACCGGCCCAATTCTGAAAAAGTTGTGGAGGACAAGCAAACTATCTTTTTTTTTGGCCTTATCTAAATCTTCCACAGGGAAATGTGGATTCCCATTTGATTCAATGGCATTCAAGTAACAACTTTTTTTAAAAACCTGTAAATGCCTGAAATAGAATGGGGCTGCGACCACAATGGCCTATTTCACTTGAAATCCATACACCCCCTGTAGAAGGAGTTACTTAAATGAGCTACTCCCAAATAGATAGTGTGAATTTCAAATGGAGCCACCCATTTAGGTAACCCTCCATATGAAATTCACATTCCTTGTATGGCATCCATAGGGGGTGTATGGATTTTTTTCAATTGGAATAGCCCACACACATTCCAGACCACCCACCCCCCTAATCATAACACACAGGTTGCAGGCATAGAATACAAGCCTGTGGAAAGCATACCATTTATGTAAGTTAGGCATCACAGGTTTTGTTAATTACTTTATGGAAGTCAAAGCCACCTAAAATTACTAAAATACCATTTTAATAAAGATTTTGTTTCCTATAAATACAAAATAGTGACATGGCAATGATCGGAGTACTTAATTTTCAAGCTATGCAAACACACTATATTGCTGCTAGCTTTCTTCAAAAATTCATTAATTTACAACAACAAAAAATGTTTATTTGTGAGCCATGATTAGAAATTATTTGTAGTAAAAATAAAAATACAAAAACTAAGAAATAAAAACTTATTATTAACAATGCAAATTTCATTTGCAAATCTATTGGCAAATTTAAGGAAGCACATGAAAGATAAAGCAAAGAAAACATGAATTTTACAAATAAATGCTCCACTAATGACCCTATGATTGGCCCCTTTAAATGATTACACACAGTAAGGGTTTAAATTTACCCCCGAATTAATCTAGCGCTTAGATACAAGTTACTCATGAAAGTCCATGACTAAATTCAGCACATGGCTACCTGTATGCAACATTTCCCTGGACTTAAATTAGTCATAATTTAAGTTAGTCATGACTAAAGTTATTCATGACTAATGTTATTCATCCTTAAAGTTATTCATGACTAAAGTTAGTCATGGCAAAAAGTTAGTTATGACTCAAGTTAGGCATGATTAAAGCTACTCATGACTAAAGTTAGTCATGATTTAAGTTAGTCATGACTAAAGTTAGTCATGACTAAAGATAGTCATGACTAAAGTTAGCCATGACTAAAAGTAAGTCATGACTAAATATAGTCATGACTTAAGTTAGAAGTTCAGTCACAACTAAAGATAGTCATGACTAAAGCTATTCCATGAGTAACATTTAGTACTATCATGTGGAAAAATGAAAGTTATTGCTAAATTATGCAGAACACTAGAATGAAGCTAAATGTACTCATCTTTTCACCTGCTACTTGCAGTGTTTGCCACTATTTTGGAAAAACTTGACATGACTCAATATTGTCTAAGTTCAATACTGATTTCCCTTACAACCAACATCAGGGTTTAGGGCAAGAAAGGCCTATCTCATCTGCAATAGCTGCCAGCTGTCATACTTTTTAGATGTGTACAATATAGAATACAGAAATTATCCAAATGTCTATGAGGCAGCTATTGCAGGTATGACATTCAGGTTCTCAATCAGTAAATGATTTTGATACTTTGCCCTTATAAATCAGTGTGATAAGCACTATGAGCTAATCCAGTTGAAATCCATACACCCCTATAGAAGATATGACCATAATCTCCCACACAGGGGGTGTAGATTTCAAATGCAGTCACCATTATGGTACTCCCTGTGTGGAAGGTTAAGGTCATGTGTTCCATAGGGGGTGTATATATGGATTTCAACTGGAATAGCACTATAGAAAAATTATCAAATTCGTGGACATCGTGGAACATTCAACTACGCTTGTTACTCCGCGACTAATCATGCTAACTACACGCTTGGTTATAGCGCTCTCTCAAGTCCATATTAGCGAGGCTATCTGCGCACAACTGCTTACACGCACAGTACGCAAAGAGTATGTTCCACGATGTCCACGAATTTGATAATTTTTCTATAACTGATACACACATAATCGCCACTCTTACATAATTTGAAATGTGTGTGTGTTGTAAGTTCTCTGAAATCTTACATTGTATAGCTAACAGACACCTTGGTTATGCAGACTTTGGAGCAACTTAAGTCATGACTTACTTAAGTCGTAACCGTAAAAAAATGGGGACAGCAGTCCCAGGTAGGTCGCCAAAGATATTTGACACAAGTTGAATAATCTCACAAACCACTGGTCTATGAGTACCTCAATGCTATCCAGGGTTGCCAAAAGATTTCAGCCCGAATCGCGGGTCAAATAATCGAAAAGTCGCCCAATTTTTCTCTTTACCATTGGTTTCTATGGGACAGGAAACTATCGGAAGTCGAGGAGCCAATGTTGAAAAAGTCGCCCAATTTTTTCTTAACCATTGGTTTCTATGGGACAGGAAATTGTCAAAAGTCGTGGGAAAATCTTCAAAAGTCGCCCAATTGGGCTACCAAATCGCCAGTTTGGCAACCCTGGTCGCCAAAGATATTTTACACAAGTTGAATAATCTCACAAACCACTGGCCTATGAGTACCTCAATGCTATCAAGCAATAGGATTCTGATGTTGTCAAAAATATGATGTGATGAACAAAATATTGATTTCAAGATATAGCCCAACAAAGGAAATATTTCCTTTTGTTTCCTATTGTTTTGGAAACTCTTTAACTGATCATACCTTTTCAACTGGTTGCCCAAAATGTGGTTTTCTGCAAACTGTAGCTTTGCATATACTTGTTACAATCCAATAAGAAACTGAAAATTGAATATGACCGAACTCACGACTGATTTTGCTTGATCATACCACGAATGTTTTGCATTTAATATTAATTCCACTTAACAGGTATTTATAACATATGTGTGTCCAGATGACATACGTACACATGTCCAGAATTTAGCAGTATAATGACCTCCGCATTCGTATCTGCACATGCATGATTTAGTACTGTAATTGGTTTAGTCATGCTCGCTTTTTGAAGGGCGAAATGTAAGTTGTGATTAAAATTGTTTATTTCAACAAATTTCAGTGAATAAAATCTTGATTTTCTTGATTTCCACATCTTTTGTACCCTCAAATAAACAGCGGATGCAGAGGGGAAAAATCGGTCCATGTTTTGCATAAATTCTACCTACGCGTTGGAACATTTTGAACAATTGAAATCCCATAAGGGTCAAAGGTCAATCAGTGTTCATCTTCAAATAATAAATAGCTACTCAGTCATAACTAGAACTATAGTACTTATAAATAAATAATAAAAAAATGCCATTAAATATGACTCTTAGAGACAGCCTGTGGTACATTAAGCATTTGCATCTTGCCATCAAGATTAAGCAATAACTTATAATCCTTATCTTCTGAGCGCCTGATTGGAAGTTGTACTGGGCTATTCCAGTTGAAATCCACACGCCCTCTATTAAAGACATGACCTTAATCTCTCACACAGGGAGGGTGAATTTCAAATGAGGTTACCTGAATAGCTGACTCCATTTGAAATTCACATTCCCCATGTGGAAGGTTAAGGTCGTGACTTCAATAGGGGGTATATGGATTTCAACTGGAATAGCACAATACTGAGTTTGCAATTCAGTTTTTCAGCAATTACCAGAATCAAATTCAAGATTCGACCACATGCAGGTGACCCTGGCTTGGTTGCTAATAACACTGAGTGGGCTACATGCGCAACACAGAATCTTGCACAACTATCAAATTACCACAACTGAACACAATAGAATCATTCACTTTATTCTGTGTGGTAACTGGATATTTGTTCAAGATTATGCTTTCTGCAGGCTACATAGTTTACCCAGTAGGTGTATGGGTAGTGTAACTATGTGTGCTAGCTGCCCTCCAGTTTGCACACAGACTAGACTCACTAAATGGCATAATTTGGCGTCAAATTTGACCCACCTGAAGCGCTATGTTGCGGCAAGATTACATATCATTGTGAATATATATTTTTAAGGTATTGGCCACAATCTAAGGAGATTATAATAATGAGAATAATAATAATAATAGTATTTGTTTGTTACCTAAGTTACCACTATTATACACATAATACTCACAATGGATTACCCACAATGCCATAGTAACAACATTACCCACAATGCACTAATATTACCCACAATGCACCATCCCCCACATAACACACTATTAGAACTTGTTAGGGGAGAATTATATGGCAAAATACCATATACATAAAAGATGTGATATTATTTGCTAAGTAATAATAACATCAAAGACAAATAATAATTATCCAAGAAGAACACGCAATATTCCATAATTCAGTGGTCGTCGTCATGGGCAACACTATTACCCATAATGCCATTTGTATATACAGTAATTATCAAGGCACTGGCTTACGGATGGAGTAGGTTAGTTACTGAACAATTGAAGATTTCTGCGAATTTCTAAATCAGAAAAAAAGAGTAAAATAATGGTGTGCATGTCAGATTACATAAAGGGCTATTCCATTTAAAATCCACACTCCCCCATGGGAGGCATGACCTTAATCTCCCGCACAAGAGGGTGTACATTTCAAATGGAGTCATCCATTCAAGTAACCCCATCTGAAATTCACACTCCCTATGTGGGCGATTAAGGTCATGTCTGCCATAGGGGGTGTAAGAAATATAAACGGAAAAGCTTAATGAGAGTGACTTCACTACAGTGTGAAATATTGTAAAAGTGGAAATTTTTGTGCTGCATTTATTTTCCAGCTTCCGCGAAAATATCAATGCACGAATATATTCTTTTTGCGTATAGGTCAATGTAAGGACACTAAGAATCGCAAATTTCAAAACAAGGAAACCGTTCGAAACCGCAAAATATTAATCACACAAAAAATTCCACTTTTACAGTAAATAAATCATGAAAAGTTCACTATATTTGCTGTTTGTAAAATCTTGTGATGTCAGCATTCTAGCTACAAAGTTCCTTCATTTCCAATAGACGATTCACAATACAGTGACCACTGTGTATGAGAATGACCTAGACAGCAACTGTATGCTGAAGTCAATCAAACCTGTTGATGAGGTCAAAGGTCACAACCTGTTGATGAAGCTGATATTGATCACTGGTATGTCAAGTTACAATTGCGCTCCATTTATTCAAAGTTCAAAGTTCATAGTGCAGAGTTCAATGATGCTGCTAATGATAGTCAATCATTAGCTATCTTCTCATCTCTCTCTTAGTAATTTGTCTTATTCAGGGTGACCCAAATCTTGAGCCCCTTAAATTAATATCAATCATAACCCATTCTTCACTCGGTTTAAAATCAAGTTATAGTTTTATCAATTGTCACTTGATTTCCTCAACATATTTCAGCACTTATTCATTCCATTCACGAATCCAGTCAGTTTATTGTTTATGAATACAAGTTCAAATCAATTAAATAATCAGCCAGTACTGTTTCAAACTCGAGTACTCCCCATGTCGTCTCTCTTGTCACATGACAAATCTTGAGTATCTTTCATGCCCTGTTCTCCTTCATCAGTGTCATATTTTGTTCAATTTTCTTCCCTCAGTCATAATGTCTAGAAATCCTACTCCATCCACTGTTAAATCTCTTGCCACATGACATGTCACATGACAAATCTTGAGTAGCTTTCATGCATCTGTTCGCCTTCATCAGTGTCAGATTCTGTTCACTTTCTTCCCTTTATCATCACGTCTAGGAATCCTAAACCATCCATTGTTAAATCACAGTAATCATTATTACAAGATATCCATCCATATCAATCAACACATAAAATAATTTCCAGTTTGGATAAGATGGGAACAACACACTTTGTAAATTGGTACTGCTATTATGATATCATCACAATATGTACACGGATAATGATGACATCATCCATTTCAGTTTATGACATCAAGACTCCACACAAGCATGGTGTGTTTCCATACCTCTGGCTTGATTGGTAAGAGCTATTGCTAAATAGTAAATAGGAGCTCAATTCATTTTGTGATACAGCCATAGTTGGTTTTATACCCACGAGTCCCCAGCTGGGGCATCACCTACGCTGATGCTAGGTGGCGCTGGGCTATGGTCGTAATCATCTGCATACTGTCCATGCTGTGACTTTCTGTCTTTGTTGACTTGGGCATAAACGGCGTCACCTTTTGCTACTTGAGGCTGTGGTAATTGCTGGGGAAGGAAGAATAACAACAAGTCAATAAGTGATCACAATATTTCTTTCTTTGGGTAAGTAAAATTTCCCTCCCAAATGTCCAAATCCCTAAGGCTTATCCCATCGTAAGGGAGATCTTGGCATCTGAAGAAAGCTAACTGTGAACCTCATAAACTCACACGGATATCGGATTTAATTTTAATTTTTCATGTATTAAAATGAGTACAAACAAGCCTAGTGTTGGTTCAGTGGTTCTTAAGATAGTTCTTGAAATTTTGAGAAAATATATCAAAATTTGTACTTTTTATGTTGATGCCTATGGCCAGCATGCAGTAAATTAATTAATTATATACAATAAGAACTTGCTAAGCAAAGCATGAAACGCTAAGCATGAAACGCAAGATACCGTGTTTCATATAGTGATGCAGAATGGTGAAACCATTGTTAAAAGTTTTGTGAAAAGTGTGAACTTTGGCTCAGATGTAGTATTCAGTCTGGTGAACAATTCTAAGGGGAGGGCCAAAAATATTTTGTCCAATATGGCCGCCATAGAAGTCATCGAACTTTATACAGGGAAACAATACAGGAACAATTCGAGACCATTTTGATAACAATTGGAGCAATTTTTCAAATTTGACCACTGTAGAGGTCAAACCTTGACCTTTGACCTTTTGCTTATAACTTGAGAACCGTACATCACATATATATAGGTCAAACTACATGTATACTTTTTCTGAATCCTTGTGACAGGAGGAACACTTTGGTATGGTTTGTAACTCAATTTGAACAACTTTGAATTTTTTCCCTGTATAAAGTTTGATGAACTCTACCCGCCATCTTGGAATGAATTTAATTTGGCCCTCGCTCCAAATTTGTTAAGCATATAAAAATTAACAATTTTTTTGCTATGATTCACCATTCTACAGCACTAATAGGCTCTGATCAGCGCATTTAGGTAACATTGGCAGCAAGTATTTGCCATACGACTGAGCAGTTTTGCCGTCTCTTGTCATTCATTACAAACACCACCTGGTTTATTATACAATGCCAAAAAGCGCCCTCTACCTACCTGTCCAAACATGGGTACACCTCCGACTGGTGGGCCTCTTCTAACTGGTCTGTCTGGTGTATCACTAGGGGGCTCTCTTCTATCCACCGATGCGTAGGGCATTTCACGCATTGGAATATCCTCCGTGATTGCTGTGTCCCTGTTAAATAGTAATAGGAGTGTCATTTGATGAAATGAGGTGATGTGTCATGTGTTGCAAAGGATTCTGGGAATAGGTAAGACACCTTCTTTGGCAAGATCTGTCTAGACAGTTCTTAACCCCAAATAAACACATCCAATAAAGAAAGACTCCACTACTTTGAGAGGCCATAACTTTGGCCCCAATTTATTTAAAGTTGGTCTTAACCCTGGAATTAAGTAAACTTTTGGGCCTCATAACTGCTACACTGTTAGTATATATAAAAGTATACATATTTAGAATGTTTAAAATTACAAGAGTCTGTTAGGTTAAATTTGGGCAAAAATGATTTTTGACCCAAATTTTTTCAGGCAACATATTCAGCGAAATTTTTTAGAAACTACTACATATTTTTATTATCTAGGAAACGTTTTTTATTTAAATTTTGATCAACTTCACCAAAAATGGTTGAAATTCGGGCAAAAAAACAGGCTTCTTTGTGATTCTTTTTTGTGTAAAATTGAGCGTTTTTCAACCATTTTTGGTGAAGATTTAGCAGTTATGTGGCCATAAGGTTTCCATAATTACGAGGGTTAAGACCAACATTAAAAGCAATAAAATTGATATACGTGCTTGGAGAATTTTATTAACTGCAGATGGATATTAAACTTGTGTAAAACAAGATTGGAATAATCAAAAACATAATGACTGAATGATATTTGGAAATTTGGCGCAATTTGAAAAGTTGGAAATCCAAACAGATTATACAGTATGAAAATGCATACTGTAACACGTTGCACTCCGCAGGATATCGGATATTTCAACTAATCACAGCTGAGTCTATATACCCCCGGTGTGCTATATGCAAATATCTCATTGAAAGAGATCCAGTGTAAACACCCAAAACTGGATCCAAAATAAATATCAGCTGTTTAATGATGACACAGGTGGTTTTGTTAACATAAGCCTCATCTTGTGATTTGAATTGACACACATCAACTTATTTTAAATCACAGATTTGACCTTCACTTCCAGGGTATGAGATTCTAAGTTTCAAATGCACAAAAAATTATGACTCGTTTTGAGTAAATTATAGAAACGTGTGAGAATTGTGTACTGAGATTTATCATATGTGATGTGATCAAGCTAAATGGTTCCTTTGTCGCTCTATTGATTTTGAGATATAGCCAATAAAAGTATTCAATTTTCTTTGTATTTTACTGTTCTAAGCAATACTAAGATGACTATAGATATATAACTGGAACCGTAAGTTCATATGTGATGGAGATTTCAGCGAATTAAAGTTATGAAAATGGTACTTAATTTTGATTTAGCTCTACAAATGACTCAGAATACACCCAAATGTATTCAGAATACACCCAAATGTTTCAGGAAAACACCGCCCAATGTATTCAGAATACACCCAAATGTTTCAGGAAAACACCCCCCAATCTATTCAGAATACACCCAAATGTATTCAGAATACACCCAAATGTATTCAGAATACACACAAATGTATTCAGGAATATACCCAAATGTATTAGGAATACACCCAAATGTATTAGGAATACACCAAAATGTATTCAGAATACACCCAAATGTTTCAGAAAACACGCAAATATATTCAATATACACCCAAATGTATTCAGGAATATACCCAAATGTATTAGGAATACACCCAAATGTATTAGGAATACACCAAAATGTATTCAGAATACACCCAAATGTTTCAGGAAAACACCGCACCAATGTATTCAGAATACACCCAAATGTTTCAGGAATACACCCAAATGTCTCAGAAATACACCCAAATGTCTCAGAAATATACCCAAATGTATGCAGTGATCACAAGAATATTATTATTAGCCAATCACTCCAATCACCTGCATCACAATGTAATATATGTTATGAATATATGTTGCAATCAGTACCCAATTCAGTTACCATTTACACTTCAATCCGATACAAACTGTCACTTTTAAGTAATCAATCAATCAATGAACCAATCAACCATTCAATCAACCGACAAAACATACAAAGTCCGAGTCAACAATTGTCAAATATATCAAGTGCAACTAATACCAAATTTATATTTTCCAAGTGTAAGAATGAAGCCATGAGTTCATGCACTATAGTCTGTCTTATCTCAAGTTGAGAGTAACGCCATGTTGGATTTTGTAGTGGCAGATTTGATAGTGTGTGCGTATACACACGCTTAGAGGGGCGATTTGTTCATATGCTGGCGACGCAACCGCATAAACACACTCATCCTAATCTGCACTGAGAAATCCAACATGGCAGGCCACATGGCGTTATTCTCAACTTGAGATGAGACTAGTAAAGTTTACATGCATGGTTAAACTGTTACCTATCACTGATTCTGTGTTTCTGCTTATTACATAAAATATAATTGCCACCTCATCCAAATTGGACTATTCCAGTCAAAATCCATACACCCCCTGTGGAAAACATGATCTTAATCTCCCATACAGAGGGGTGTATATTTTAAATAGAGTCACCCATTCAGGTAACTCCATTTGAAATTCACACCCTGTGTGGAAACGTAAGGTCATGTCTTCCATAGGTGTATGAATTTCAACTAGAATAGCCCAATAATTCATTCAGATTAAGGTTGGTCTGAACCCTGGAATTATGGAAACTTTTGGGCTTCATAACTGCTAAATTATTAGTCTAAAGAATATAAGTATACATTTTAAGACTGAAATGACTTGCTGAATTCATCTGTGAGGTCCAATTTGGGCCAAAATGCTCATTTTTGAGAAAATCAAAAAAAAGCGGGTTTTTGGCCCACATTTTTCAGTGCAACGTAACAAAAAATTGTTTGGCCACTAAATTTGTTTTATTAATTTTTTAAAACTAGATAAAAATATCTAGGGACCGTTTTTTTATTTTTTGAATTTTGACCAACTTTGAGAAATTTGCACCAAAAATGGTCAAATAATGCAAAATTTTCAAAAAAAATCATAAAAAGCCTGATTTTTACCAAATTTCAAATATTTTTGGTGAAGTTGGTCAAAATTCAAAAAAATGAAAAAAGGTCCCTAGATATTTTTATCTAGTTTTTAAAAATTAGTAAAAAATTTTTTGGCCAAACAATTTTTTGTTAGGTTACACTAAAAATTTGGGCCAAAAACCCGCTTTTTGGATTTTCTCCAAAGAAAGCATTTTGGCCCAAATTGGACCTCACAGATGAATTCATCAAGTCATTTCCATTTAAAATGTATACTTTTATATTCTTAGACTGATAATTTATCAGTTATGAGGCCCAAAGTTTTCATAATTCCAGGGTTCAGACCAACCTTAAGAAGCAAATGAACTATGACATAATAATAGCTGTGAATTAATTTGTTAATTGTGTCTACCTTCGCTATAACCACTCAAGGAATCTCGCTCTTCACGGTGCAATTAGGATCAAGCGCTTGAATACGGCTCATCAGCTGCACGCACAACATACGTGTGAGAAATCACGCACATACGTACGGCAAGGATCAAATCGGCAGTAAGAACAGGTCACATGCAAAAGGGAGTAGGAAAAATAAAGTGTTAAAAGAATTCCAGGTAGGTGGGTGGGTGTAGTAGCAGGTTATATACAGTGGTTGAAAAGTAAAAGATAAAATAGCATAGCAGAGGATTAGAGAAAAAATATATATGGTTATTAGTGTGGTTAACTCATGCAGGCATGGATGTACTTTAATGGGCTATGCCAGTTGAAATCCATACATCCCCTATGGAAGACACAACCTTAATCTTCCACACAGGGAGGGTGAATTTCAAGTGGGGTTACCTGAAAGGGGTGACTCCATTTGAATATCCACATCAACGGTGTGGAAGATTAAGGTTATGTTTTTCCATAGGGGTGTATGGATTTCAACCAGAATAGCCCATTGTTTAAATACAGGGCACAAATCAGCTGCATGCATATGAACAATCAACTTCTGCTGAACACTGTAATTTAGAATATTACCATGCAATGTCTAAACTTCAATTGACATTTTTTAAATAGATTTTTACTGTAAAAGTGGAAATTTTTATGGGTGTAATTTTTTGCTATTTGCCAATTTTGAACCGCTTTTACTTGTTTTAAATTCCAATTCTAAGCTTCTTTACATTTACCTATACACAAAAGAAATATTTTTGTGTTGGTAATTTTCGTAAGGCTGTCAACTTTTTGGAATTGTGTGGCATGAGACACTGTCAAAGGGACAGAATTATTGTTTGCCGACTATAATTGTTCATTTCCCCCATGATTATTTGAGCTAGGGTGCTCAAGGATCTAAAAAGTAGAGGGACAACAATTTAATTTTACCGTGTGTGTCATTTTGTGCAATTTTACAACCTTGGTGAGAAAGTGCCCAAATGCATGACTGTCAAACTAAATGCTAGGAAAATAAATTAAAACATAGTGCAAAATGTCCACTTTTACATTATTTGTCAAAATCTGTCACTTTCAATTTTCAAAAGTTGATCAGATTGTGTCACATATGGGGCTAATATTTAATATTTGCACAGATGTGGTGCAAATAGTATTATTCAAATTGAAATCCATACACCACTCAGATGGAAAACATGACCTTAATTGTCCACACAGGGAGTGTGAATTTCAAATGGGTTACCTGAATGGGCGACTCCATTTGAAATTTACACACCTTGTGAGGGGGAGATTAAGGGCATGTCTTCCATAAGGGGAGTGTGGATTGTAACTAATAGCATATAATTCACTGACTTCCCATATATAGTGCTTAGCTTATATTTCCCCATACACTGTGCTATTTAATTAGGGCCCAAACCTTATACCAGAGTGCAGATTGTACCAATTTGAATGATGTCTCAATCTGCTACACACAGGGCTAGCTTGTTTCTTTTTGTTTTCATAATGAAACTGTCATTAATATGTATGACATCTTTGCCATCAAGGAAGGGTAACACTTGATTCTCATACTGCAATGGACTATTCCAGTTGAAATCCATACACCCCCCTATGGAAGACATAACCTTTATCTCCCGTACAGGGGGTGTGGATTTCAAATGGAGCCACCCATTCAGGTAACCCCATTTGAAATTCACACTCCCTTTATGGAAGATTAAGGTCATGTCTTCTATAGGGAGTGTATGGATTTCAACTGATTTGCCCAATACCAAAATCACTGGCTATGACTTGGCGATGTCATTCATACTGAATCTTGCTGAGATAGCAATAGTTTGTCCCTGGTGAAAGTAGGGATTTAATAATTATTCTGACTGGATAGGAGTTAGCTAAGCCAAGCTGATACAGGACACACAGTGGTAATAAGGTTGGGGCCCTTGTTAATTTCAAAATAATATACCAATATATCATAATCCTGTACCCAGGGTTACAGACTGTCAGTTTGCATAATAATTATATGCAAATTACTTATGATGTGTGATTAATTAATTAGTTATTATTATGTTGAGAGTAGGATACTAACTAATTCTGTCATCAGTCCTGTATGGTATTGAATTGGAATCAGTGCTATAACCTGGAAATGAAATCACACCTCATTATTGATAACCAATCAATTATAGGCCAGTATCTACACTGCTTATCAGAAAAGAACAGCACTCTCTTGATCAGGTCAATCGGGCACCCAGTTAATGAGTGACATACAAGGAGCTTTGTGTTCCCTTTGTGAGTGCCGACCAATGCTTTGACACATAATTAGCCAATCACATTACCGGGTCTCTTCTTGTTATTATTGCCAATCAGAACAGATGTATTTATGCTGTGTATGAAATGCAAACAAGTGCCATTCTTCTCTGCTAGCAGTATAGTACCACGTTTTTTGCACATGACAGATGTTGCACTTTTGATTCTGTGCAGCAACTATTAGTTTTTCGCCAAAAGCTTTAGCTCTCAGCTCTTTTCCAGACGACACTGTGGAAAATTTGCCACTGCATCTGATGCAAAGAGCTATTCCATTTAAAATCCGCGTTCCCACTGTGCAGGAGTATCAGGCAACTTTATTTAAAACTCACCCACCCTCAGGTTGAATCTTTCTCAGAGGATGTATGTAATTCAAATGAAGCTGCTTAATGTGCTCATTCCATTTGAAATTCATACTCCTCTGTGGAAGGTATTTCCAAAATCTTCCAGAGTATAATGAAAGACATAGATAAAAAGAATAGTTGTTTGACGTCAGGGCAAAGGCGTGACATGCTTGTTTGCCAACCTGCACAGTACATCATTTTCTGTCTAGTTGTCAGAATTTCAGGCGATTTAGTTTTTTATCTGTCTTTTGGTTTTTAAATGGCTTAGCCCAAAAGAAAAATGTTTCCTAATATAATACGTTCCGATTCTAGTGGCACCTCATGCATATTGTCCTGGTAAGATTAAGCCAATGACTACTAGAGGGGCATCAAAACTAGCTCCACAGCATTGTTATATTGATTTTTCAAAAGTTAAATGCTAATACATATCACATCAGTCATACCATTATTTAAGTGAGTTAAATCACAATCAGGTCATGGACCAGGTTATGGGTCAACTGACAAGCCTTGTATAAATAAATATATAAACTTTTATATTGCTATTGACAAATACTATACACAACAATCTTTAATCAATAACAGTATTTCATTATTTGCACAATAACACCACACCACACTGCACTGCATAGAGTAAGTTCATTACATCAATCATTTTTCATACCACCACCTCTTTGGTAGTCCCTGTTATAGCCTAAGTCCCTCTGTGGTGCAGTCCGCCTATCATATGAGTGACTATCATAGAGTGGTGGCGCTTCACCTGATCTAGGTGGTCCTGGTGAGTAACTGTTGGGTTTATCTCTAGCTGGGAGGGTTGAACTCTGGTATGGTTGA